>NC_143515.1:25196758-25498531 GCF_031878675.1 Megascapheus bottae
CTCTTTCCCAGGTTTCCCCAATCATCACATCCACAAATTGTATATTTCATTTTCAGTATAGGATCTAGTGAGTATCATTGATGCCTGTGCATATTTTAAAGGTGTAGGAATTCTTGAAACGTTTCCTAACAAGGTCCTTGGTAGGGAGCAGGCCTGTCCCACCCTCTAATCTCTATTTCTTGGAGAAGAATGAGTTGTGGAAGCGACATTATTTGCCACTGTTAAATTCTTCAAGAAAGCTGATTTCTTTTTTTTCAAGTATATATCAAGGTTTCCTGATATATCCCATAGAAATATTATCCTTGCCTTCTCTTCTTTGAAGTTTCTATTAGTTTCTAATCCCATATAGCCTGATACCTGTACCTAGTCCTTCAATAACTGCCTTCATCGTACATTCTAGGAGGACGCACAAATCACTGTAAAAATTCTCTGAGTTTGCTCTGGAGCACCTTATACATGGTTTTGTTTGTTTCTTTTACTTTTTCCCCCCCAAACTGGTTTCTCATTGCAAGCAGAATCTCTGATAGTTATCATAATATCTCATGACAAGAAATGAGGCTCATTGCAGTATCCTAAAGGGTTAACATTGACTTTCAGATTCATTTCCTACTTATCTGGTGCTTACCAGATATTCATCTTTCTGTTCAAGAATACAGAGACCTTACTCTCCCCCTTCCTCTCTCTCTCTCTCTCTCACAAACACACACACATCCCTTGCTGAATTATATTGTAATAGCTTTTTATTTATAACAAATGAGGCTATCAAGTATAATAAGTATTTATAATCAACTGTGTCAGTATCGGAGTTCCTTTTTTACAATAACTAATATAGTTCAGAAAACTCAGATATCACTTAAAACATGTTTTCTACTTAAATTTCCTTTTTAATTTAACTCCCCCCAACCCTGCTTCTTTTTTTTTACTTTTACTTTTTTCTGTCCTTGTGCTTGAACTCTGGGCCTGAGTACTGTGCCTGAGCTTTTTTGCTCAAGGATCATGCTCTATCACTCAAGCTACTGCTCCACTTCTGGCTTTTTTGTGATAATTTTAGTGGAGATAAGAGTCTCATGGACATTCCTGTCCACCAGGATTCAAAATGTGATTCTCAGATCTCATCCTCCTGAGTAGTAGGTAGGATTATAGGTGTGAGATTCCAGTGTCTGGATGATAGGTTTTAAAAATTACCAACATATTGGTAACATGGAAATCTTCTCAGGGCTTACTTTTTTTTGCCAGTCCTGGGCTTGGGCTCAGGGCTTGAGCACTGTCCTTGGACTTTCTCAAGGCTATCACTCTACCACTTGAGCCTCAGCACCACTTCTGGCTTTTTGCTATGTATGTGATACCGAGTAATCGAACCCGGGTCTTCATGCATGCTAGGCAAGCACTCTACCACTAGGCCAAACTCCCGGCCCAGGGCTTACTTTTTAAAGGCATTTAATAAATGATTCTATACCTCTCCTTTGCCAATGTTATCCTGAAAAAAACTAGCCCTAAGCTTGTGAAACCAGTCTTTCATGAAATCTGACCAACTGCTCTTTTCCAGTTCCCTTTCTAGTTCTTTTTCATGTCCCCAAACTGCAGAAACAGCGAAGTGAATAAATACTTCCAAAATCTTGCTCATTTTCATGTGACCAACAATTAATTCCCTCAACTATCCCACTTACTCTTCTGAAAATGTTACCATATGTATTAACTGCCTCTCTTCTTCACCTAAGTATCTTCTTGCTCCATGGGTTTCCCTAGAAATTATCTGCATAAAAGCATTTAGGTTTCTTGAATTTTAACTGGCTTATTTCTGTTTATCCACAACTACTCTGACCTGTAAATTCCTAAGCACCCAAACCACAGTTGTATTCATTATTTTTAGAAACCAACTCTGATAAGAATAGACATAACGATTTTTGGTTCAGTTTAATAAATATGTTCAGTGAAGACACTGCACACAAAAAAGAGGCTAAAGAAGTGATTTGCCAAGGTTAACATAGCAGAAGAAAGGTAGTATTTGAACTTTTGACTCATTAACAATGATAAATGGGTAAATCATTATATCAATCTATATAAAAAGCTATACCACAGATTTATAATATATGCACTCAATTGTGGTTGTTTTCATATTCAAGGTTTGCTTGAAACTAGTGCTTGTAGACTTCCAGAGGAAAAGCCAGTTGTGCTGTGAAAATAAGACCCTCAGAGTTAAGAGCTGTGTTGGTCAGGTTCCATTCATAGCTGATTGCAAAAATTATGTAAGGTCTGCAGGTCTGATGTGGTAGCTCTGATCCAGTTTATGCATGAAGTTGTAGTCCAGAATACTTGTCACATATCCAGAATTTAAGCTAAAGCAGCCATCATTTCCTAATATTCCAGTGGTCTGAGCAAAGCCTCACGGTCAAAGAGCAATCAATATAATTTAACACAAGGGCTCTGACATTCACAACATCTTGAAAAGGTAATATTTCTTTTCCACAATCCTAGATTTGCTGCAGTTGGCACTGAAGGCTTCTGAGGAACAATCATTTTCTGTAAACATGGGCTGAATATGATTGAGCTCCTTGAATTAAATGGACAAAAAATGAAAAAAACTCAATATCGCATTGATTTTGTTTCGGTTCTCTACATAGAAAATACACTGGACATGAAAAGAAAGTGAACTTACAACTCATGATTAGAGAAAGGCGGGAGGGCCTCAGAGACAGTGAGGGAACAGAAGACACTATAATGAAAGAAAATGAACTCATTACCTGACTTGTAATTGTACAAGTCCCCTGTACATCACCTTTATAATAACAATGAAGTAAATTCATTTTAAAAAAAGGAAATATAAGTCCAATAAAACCTGAGGGTAATGAGTTGTGAATAATGAATACTGCTGTCTCAAGTTTGGTAAATGATAAGAATAGGGAAGATTCAAATCTTGCAAAATTGGATGTTTTATTTAGTCATTAACCAGGAGTAGCCTGGTATTCCCTGGGTCTACAAACCTCTCCCTGGGTTTCTGAATATCAAGGGAATGTATGCGAAAACATCCACACCTAGGGGCTGGGAGTTTGGCATAGTAGTAGAGTGCTTGCCTAGCATGCATGAAGACCTGGGTTCAATTCCTTGATACCACATACATAGAAAAAAAAAAAGCTGGAAGTGGTGCTGAGGCTCGCGTGATAGAGCACTATCCTTGAGAAAAAGGGTCCAAGGACGGTGTTCAGTCCTTGAGTTCAACCCCCAGGACTGGCAAACAAACACCCACACCTCAGTGAACCTGTGTATTTACACAGCAAATAGAATAAAAGTCAAATGCGTCTGAACATTTACTTAGTAAAGAAGCTATGCAATGGGTATCTTTAAATGACACAAATGAACTGTTAATGCATTTTTACATTTTTTACACTAATAAAAACTGACATGAAAATTAAAAATAAAACCTTAATTTAGAAATTAAGCTTGCTTAGAAATGGAGGGTTCCACCTGTGTTAATGGGATGGTATACGTTCTGTAAGCTCATAAATTGCATTTACTGTGGCATGTGGAAAATAAATTATTGTCAGAAAATATTAGGAAATATTTTTCAAGTTTGTGAAACATAATATGCCTTATCAGGATATAAATGCATCATTTTAGCCTGAATTTAAACTATAGTCATTTGTAATTTCTAGTTTTGTCTCTATAATGTTTGGTATTTATTAAAATGAAAAGTACCTAAAATACTGAAAAATCCTCAGTTCTTAGAAACATAGATTTTTTCCATGAGTCAAACTCAAGAATGGAAGAAGTAAATGATTTTCTTAAAATTTCCCTAAACTGGGCTGTGAGTGTGGCCTAGTGATAGAATGCTCACCTAGCATGCATGGAGCCCTGGGTTTGATTCCTTAGTACCACATACACAGGAAAAGCTGGAAGTGGTTTTGTGACACAAGTGACAAAGTGTTAGTTGAGCAAAAGTGGTCAAGGACAGTCCCCAGGCTCTGAGTTCAAGCCTCAGGACTGGCAAAAAAATAAATCCTGAGCTATGATACTAAGTTTTGTAGGACAATTTCTCTCCTTCTGTTCTCATCTAGAAAAAATATTCTTGAGTACAGAAAAGTAATTTGGTCTAGGAAGCACTTTGTAAGAAACTGTTTTACCTATTCAGGAAGGTCAATTCTATGAGACACATGGGTCATTATATTTCTTTAATATTTTCAAACCCACAAAATAAAATTTTAAATGGTAGAACTGTGGGGCCTCCTAGATGGCAGTGTAGAAGCCAGGTTGCTATCTGTGCTTCCACGACTCTGTGCCAAAGGGAATATACACTCCTGAGCACAACAGTCTGGAGCCAGAGGGCCCTGGGCCCCTGCTGCCTTGAGCAAAAGCTCCCAAAAACTCGCAGCAAGTGGGGCATGTCTCAGGACACCATTAGCTGATGGTCACATTCAGGAGGTCCCTATTTGCTGCTGGTTTGATGTGGCAGCCACTGCTTGATCTGTACTTAAGTGAGCACGTTTTCTAAAATAAAGTTAGTTCTGCACCTGGAGTCTTGTCTCTGGAGTCTGTGTTCCAGGGATTATTTGTGGGCTCAATCACCATTTTACCCGCTAGCTACCTCCAAGAAGGAACCCAACAACTGGCGCCCAATGTGGGGCATGACTAGCAGGTAAGTGGACCTCTTCAAGCAATTATGTAGAAAGGGATCTTGGAGAGCAGGTACCTTCACTATTCTAATAGAAAGCTTGAGAAATTTTATGAAACTGTTCTGTTCCTCTGCCCAAGTAGGCTTGCAGGTAGGATATGGGATGAGTCCACCTGGGAGAGGGTAATCTGGCAGAGTCAGAAAGGGGAGCATACTGATTTATTCTCCATTTTGATTTGCCTCTGGAGTTTGGCCACCTTGGTCCTGGCGCTCATTGCCATGACTAGGGGCTCCCTGGGAGAGTGCTCTGCCACCCCTGTAGACAAAGAAAAGTGTGGCCTTGCCCACGATGTCCGTGTCACCTACACATAAGGAACCGACCACCGACCCTAGCCACTCTGCCTCTGTAGACAAAGGTGTGGGCCAGCAAATTTATCCATCTCTGATTAATCTCAAACTCAAAAATGAAAGCAGACCTCCCCCATATCCTGGCGGGTTCTCTAAGGAGTTTCCTTTATGCCCCTCAGCCTCCTCAGGAATCCCTGGTAATCCTCCCCAATGCTTCCTTTACTTGAGGCCAAGTAGAACCGTCAACATGGCCTTCTGGAAGCATTCTGTTCCTGGTAATTGATACTCCTCAGGCTTCCTTTACCCTCAGTCAGACAGCAATCCACCCTGTGGATCTGAGAACCACACAGCCTAGTACTGCTTCAATATCAGAAGGCAGTTTACTTTCAGGGATCCATTTTTTTATCATGAAAATCTGCCTTTTATGATGAAGCTGAGGTCAGGGGCAACACAAATGCCTCATATGGTTTAGGTGGCCTAGCACCATCTTCGCCAAGTCATGCCCTCTGCCCTGGTGAGAGCAGTTCAGCTTCTGGTCTTAGAGGATATGCCCAATAATCTCTTGGGGCAAACATTTTATAAGATATGGATGTTGTGGCATTCTACGACGATTGCATTATCTATGAGAAAATTGGCCTAAATCTGCTCCCCCAATTCTAGGGGCCACAGTCTCTCACGGTTTCCATTTGCCCCTAACTTGGAAATCACATGACCCTGTTTGGGTGGAGCAGTGGCCTATTGGCAGGAAAAACAATTGGAACTATTAAAGTTAATACAGGAACAGCTTCAAAATTCCCCATTTTTTTCAAATACAGGTTTCATCATGATCTCTGTGCAGTAAATAATATGCAGCACTTTGGGCCACCCAAGTAAGGGCTCCCAAGTCTTTCATCAATTCCTAATAATAAATATATTAAATAATATATAAATATATAAATATATATTTAAAATATATAAAATATAAAATAAATAATATATTTATGCTATTGAGATAAAGGATTGCTTTTTTCTATAAAGAGTGGTTTTCCTTTACCGCCCCTCCTATCACAACCTTTTTTGGAAAAGACTCCCAGGGTTAAATGTAAAGGCCTCTGGAGCTAAGTAGAAGTCGGTCGACCCCACTGTATGTCTGTATTTTTTTTCTAGAAAGTGCACTGTGGGCCTAAAACAGAGAGCAAAAGCTGGACACAGCAAGCTCTCTAAGGCCAGGGTGGTCAAGGGTTCTTGTCGATAACAGGGCACATCTGAGAGGGCCTGTGGGTTCGAGCCCCACCCACAAGATATGTCTAAATCGAAATAAGCTGTTTTGTGAAAATATTCATCTGAGTTCATGTTTTTGTATTAAGTGTATTTGACTGAAACCAATTTTCTTGTTATGAGTTCTGAATTATTGTCAGTGTCTGGTTTTACTTTCCCTTTTGCTTGAGAATGGCCTCCACTAGCCGGCTACCAGGGAACGGAAATCTCCACAGGGGAGACATCACCTGAGTTCAGGATTACACGGCCTTTTGTCATTCTGATAGTTGAAGGCTAGGCATGCCATCAGAAGTTTGGGGATTACTTAAAAAGTCTCTGCTTCTCTGTCTTGTTCAGGTTACATGTTTTTCCTGGGCATTTTATCTTTTCCGGTTTTGTCTTTGAAATTGGTACCAGTCCTAAATATGGATCCTTGTGGTTTTTGTGTGCGTGTATATGCGCACATCTTTATCTATTTGAATCTCTTGAAAACTTTGGGAAATGTACGGCCGATATTAATTTTGGACGCTTTAAGATGTTTGAGTGTGAATGTGTGTGTGAGCGAACATGTTCAAGATTAAGCAATTGTGAGTTTATATTTGAAACTAACAAACAAAAAAATGGGTAGTTGGTTAAATTTAAGTCTGAACTCCAAGAAAAGTCAAATGCCTCAGGGATTATTGTATTGTTTTAAAGAGGAACTATTTGAAAATCTAGTATTGTAATGCATAGAGCTGTTTACATTGTAAACATTGTATCCTGTTTAGCAAAAAGACAGCAGGGAACTTGGATTTTATTTCCTTGAGTTTAAATTTGGAGATAATTATCAGAAGTTTAAATGTGAATTTATCAGTTCCAGAAACTTTTGCCTATTTGGGGTTTTTTTTGTGTGTGTTTTGGTTTTTGTGTTTTTTTTGTTGTTGTTGTTGTTGTTTTTTTAAAAAGACAGGGCTTCATCCTGTCTCTTTTACTTGCAGACTCACACTGGAAATCTCATGGTACAGTGGGTGATATGATTAGTATTTCTTAAACTTGCCCCCTGAAATGTATTAAATTAGGGAAAAGGGGCTTTAAGAGAAATGTTTAACTATACTGTTAAGTATTAAAAGTTTTAAAGAAAATTAGAGATGGGTTTCTGGACAAAATTTGGAAGTGAGATTATCCTAAATGCTTGTTTCAGAAAAGAGAAAAAAGGAAAATTAGGGCTAACAAAATGATTTTTTAATTGCTATTTCAGTTCGCCCTTGTAAGTTTGTTTATAACAGTTTCCAGCGGGCCCACAGAAAAGAAAGCAGATCCTTATTCAGATGGAATTTTGGCCTTTACCAAGTTCCAGGTAAGATCGTGCTTAGACACTACTTCTGTGTTGACCACCTGTTGCTTTAATTGGAGTAATATGGCCTTTATAGGACTCCTTGATCTGAAAACTGCAGTTCTGAGCCAGCCTGGGCAGAGAAAAGTCCCCGTGAGACTGTGATCGCCAATCTTCCAGCAGAGTGCTGGTGAGGCAGAGTTGCTTTGGAGCTCAAAGTGGCAGAGTGCTAGCCTTGAGATGGAGAGCTGGGGGACAGTGCCCAGGCCCTGAGTGCAAGTCTCGCAACCAACCAAGCGAAATGTTGATGAGATGAAGCATCTGGAGGAAGTAAGACACTGCTTGGATGGTAGAGATGGTGCCAGATCCTAGAGTCACTTGTGCTTGGCCATTCCAAATTATCAGAGCCAGGAGGTCATAGGATAGCTTGTAAGCATGCCTTACTAATGTCTGTGTCTACTGGGCAGAAACTTGTCAGTATAATAGTGTGTAGTTAAAACTTAATGTTGTCAAAATAAATGGGTGGTTTACAATAAAGCCCTAACTGAGCAGATTTTGGATTGACACCAGCCACAGATTCAGGAAAGAAGTTTGTGAACCTGAGGCTATGTGTCTATCCATCTGTAAAATAGTCTAAGCTTTTAGGGTCACTGGCCAAGTATAGAGACAACGCCCCTGAATCAGCTTGAAGAAGTTACAGAGTCCACTCCTGGGACTTTAGCCAGCCCACTTAAGAGTGGTTGTTATCTATGATTCTGCGACTCTGTGCCAAAAGGCACGTACACTCCTGAGCACACACAATGACCTAAGCAGTCTGGAGCCAGAGGGTCCTGGCTCCTCCCACTTTGAGCAGGAGCTCCTGGATACTCCTGGCAAGTGGGGTATGTCACAGGATACTATTGGCTGATAGTCGCATTCAGGAAGGTCCTTATTTGCTGCTGGTATGACATGGCAGTCACCACTTGATCTGTATTTAAGCGAGCATATTTTCTAAAATAAAGTTAGATCTGCGCCTGGAGTCAGGTCTCCTAGGTCTGTGTTCCCGGGATTATTTGTGGGCTTCGTCACACTTTTACCCCCCTCCCAAACATCCCAGAAGGACCCCAAGAGTAGAACAAAGTAAATTGTCCATATATATGTATATATACATTTTTGTGTGTTTTTATTAAAGAATTTATTAACATGGATGTTTACATCATATTTTGTGATGTATTTAACAAACAAGTATTCAAGAAGGGAATCTCTATATACAATCACTGGCACTTAGATTTTAGAACATAATTAAAATTAGGCAGAGGGATTATATGTCATAGATACATATTAATCTATGTAATAAAACATTATGTGTAAGAAAATTGAACAAATAATCCTCTGGAATCTTACACAGAAATTCTACTATTATTTTCACATACATAAAATTGTTTATTCCTAGAGATTACTTCTAAATGATATACTCTTCTGTCTCAATTTCCAAAATAACAGTATTCACTTGAGTCTAAGGTAAGAGAAGTAGAAGGAACAAAATTTTTCCTTTACTCAAGAATTAGGGACACACGGGCAGTAATGGATCATAGTTTTGAAATTTTAATATTTAAAAAAAGTTTAATACAAAATGCATCATATGTAATTAAGCATTAAGAAAGCATTAAGAAAGAGAATTAAAAAGGGGAAAAATGATCGTGAGATTAAAACAGAAAGAAAAATACTTGTTTCTGCAATGTGAGTGGTTTAAAATAATGGATTCACACTGAGACACTTTCATGTATCTACACTACTTAATTTAGTCATTCCCACCACCTCCTCACCCTCATTCATTTAAAGAGGAAATCACCTTGGATTGAGTCTATTTGTATCAGCAATAAAAACAAAAATGAAAGCAGAGATATGAAGTTACAGATACAGAGCAGGAGAGACCCAATGAAAGGAGTTATATGACAGGTAGGAACTACATTGGCTCAGAAGTAAGTAGGCAAAGAATAAAAATAGGGAGGGAAAAGGGAAGGCTTGCTACTTTTCTAGGAATTTGGGAAACATGGTCGAGAGTGTCATCACTACTTCACCTGATATACTATTACTGTGTTAGAATTTTTCATATTAGCTTTTTTGGAAGTTGAATAATAATTTTAGTATGGTCCAAAGCAATTTTCTTCTTTCAGCACTTTACAAAAGATGCTTGAAATACAGCTTCATAGAGTGCAGATGTTCTGTGTTTGTGGAAATTAATTATACTTAGTATGTTATTGCTTAAAAATTCTCACCTTTGGTTAAGTTAGTGAAGCAATAGTCTCCTAATATTATTCATCAAAATTATATAATTTGATGGTAAAAAACAGTCCTTAATGCTTTGAAGGTATTTTATAAGGATTTCACAATAGGAGAACTTAATATTTAGAGTTATACAAATTTTGTCCATCATATTTTTACCTTTATAAACATTTTTATATTGCAATCATAATTTCAATTTTTCAGTCAGCAGAAAACAGATTCATCTCTTATGATCTCATAAGTTGATACCATAGTTTGGATATTGTAATAAAATAATGTCATGATAAACATGGACAAACATGTTTCTCCCTAGGAAGCTGATTGTGACACTTTTGTGGTACATGTGGAAAAGTGGTATGACTAGATCATATGGGAAAAGGGTTTATGTATTATGAACTGCACACTGATTTTCATAATGCCTAGAGTTATTACATTCCCCCCACAAGAAAGAGATGGAATTTTACAGCATCTTCACCAGTATTCATTTTTATTTGTTTCCTTAATGGTAGTCTGATTAGGGTGAGTTGTAAGATATATTTACTTTTGACTTGCATTTCCTTAATGGTTATGATTGTTGAATATTAACTTATCAGCCATTTGTACTCTTTTATTTGAAAAGTGTCTGTTTAGTTCATTTTCCCATTTGCTGTTTGAATTATGTATTACTTTAGTGTAAAATCTTGGGTTCTTTCATAGTTTCTTTGAGCAGTACTAGGATCAAACTCAGGATGTTGGATTTGCCTAACAAAGGTGCCATGACTTTTGAACTATGCCTTCAGCCTTTCTTGCTTTAGTTTATTTTTCAGATTAAATTTTGTGCTTTTTCTCTGTAGTTAGCCTTGGAAAGGAGGTACATATCTTGCAGAGACTACAGTAATACATGACATTGGGGGGAAAATCGCTTTTGCAAAATGTTTCGGGAAATTTTCCCAGTTGTAGCTTTAAATGTCATTCCAACTACATCAATTCATAGATAGGGTTATAGGTAAGTACAGCAATGATACAGTAATTTGAATCCTTAAGTAACTTGGAAAACCCTGCAAAAATTGTGGATATGTCCTGATGTTAGTGCTGCCATCTGATTTTACCAGAGCTGCCCGGGCTACCTTTGTAGTTGTGACTAGAGCACATTCATGTTGAAAGAAGGCTGACAGGGGCCAGGAGTTTGGCCTAGTAGTAGAGTCTTGCCTAGCATGCACAAAGACCTAGATTTGATTCCTTGGTATCACAGACATAGAAATAGCCAGAAGTGGTGCTATGGCTCAAGTGGTAGAGCACTACTAGCCTTGAGAAAGCCCAAGAACAGTGCTCACATCCTGAGTTCAAGCCCCAGTACCGGCAAAAATAAAAAAAAAAGAAAGAAAGAAGGCTGAGAAAGCAGGGGTTTTCACTTCTTTTCTGTGGTATCCTTCCCTTTATCTGTTGTTTTTCAGTCTCATGTAAATTCTTTCATAATTTCTGATGCTCTACCTCATTTTCTCTTTTAATGATGTTTGGCTACAACAGTGTGAACTTTTATGCACCTATTGCACAATATATCTGAGCATGTCTTATTGTATCAGAGAAATGATTTAAAATTCTCCACCTACTCCTCATGTACATTGATTTTATTCATTTTTTCATGAATTTTGTTTTGCATTACTGGAATTTGAACTTAGGGCTTCATACTTACTTGACAAATGTCCTCCAGGGTTTTTTTTTTATCTTAACATTTTTTTTTTGCCAGTCCTGGGCTTGAGCTCAGGACCTGAGCACTGTCCTTGAACTGTCTCAAGGCTAGAGCTCTGCCACTTGAGCCACAGCATCTCTTCCAGCTTTTTTTTCTATGTATGTGGTACCGAGCAGTCGAACCCGGTTCTTTGTGCCTGCTAGGCAAGCACTCTACCACTAGGCCAAACTCCCCGGCTCTTAACATTTTTTTTTTTTAGTTTGTTGCATATAAGTACTCCCATTCCCACCCCCCTCGCAGGGACAACTTTCTTTCTTTTGCTTTTGCCTCCTCACTAGTTTGTAGCACATATTAATTTGCCCACATTCTACATTGATATGGGTTCTTACTAACTTCTTGCCTTGGAGTACCTTGAACTATGATCCTCACTGTCTTTACCTGTAAACTAGCTGGGATTATAGTTACGATTATATATTTGCAAATATGATTTTGCACAAAATCTTAAGTTCCATTGTTTTCTTTGCTTTTAAGATGAATATAGTATTTCCAAGTACATAGACTTATTATAAATATTTAAATGCAAATGTGCCCATAAATTTTTCAGACAGTATCTGGAATGTGTTAAGCATTCAGTCAGCAATATCTGTAATTACTTATTGAAACATGTACATTCACTACATATAGCTGAAAAAGGAATGATGCATTCTCACTATTTCCATTAAGTTGAAAATAATATTTTCTTCTCTTAGCTTGGAAGCTCTGGAAGTAAACAACTTGATTGTTTTTTCACCTAGACAATAAGGAATTGCATGCCACTAGTAAGTAAATAATATCTACTTACCAAATGAATAGATGATATGAATAATAAAGAGTTCATTTATGATGTTGTTAGGATTGTGCATTATTTAAGAAGTCAATGTGAGGGGAGAGCTGGCTAGGTTGACAGATTTCTGTCAGAGTTGTCAAAGACACAGCATTAGAACATGTACTAGAAATGATCACATCAATCAACAACTGCCTACTTCAAATGCAACCTGCTCTTGGAAAAAAACATTTCCATATAATTGACTCCTAAATGAATGTGATGATGAATGCTATATATATATATATATATATATATATATATATATATATATAGAGAGAGAGAGAGAGAGAGAGAGAGAGAGATGCTAGATAGACAGATGCTAGTGTTAGTAAGTCAAATGAGAATCCATAAGTACTAATTTCTTGAGAGCAGATTTTTGGAGGTGTATGTTTGTGGTCCTTTTCTAGGGATTAAACGGGGCACCTAGAAAATACTAGACAAGTGTCAAGCCTACAGGATGATGTTTCTTTGATACTAGGCTTGCTAGAGAACATAGAAGGAATACTACTTGAAGGCTAGTGATGCCAAGTTGTCAACACAGAATAGAAATAGCGTTTTACAAATCTTATTTTTATATCCTAAAAGACCTTCTATAGATCCTAGAGCATTTAAACATGGTCTTTAATATTTTCTTCAAAGGTCAGTAGTGGGGTGTGGGGAATGTGGGAAGGAACTACTAGAGTATCTATATCACCATTTGTCTATTTAATAGGACTTATGATATAATATAAATATTTCATATCAGTATTGCACGTAATAGTGGATTTAGAAACATTGTTATTGAGCCCAAAATTGGTAGGATCAATTCAATAAGTTAACATTTTAATTCTATTGAATTTCATTTTCTTATAGCACTGTGTTAAAAATCATACAATTGTGTTCATTATGCTAAGTATACTTTGATATTTATTTTTAAATGGTTTATAATTCACATGCAATTTGATTTACAGATCCCCCTCTCCTGCTACTATGATTAGTGTGTATTCAGATTCACTCTGGAAAAGGTCTTTCTCTCTCTGTGATTATCATGCACTCAAGGATTTATTGAGTCCCAACTACCTGTGAAGTTACTGAGTAGTACTAAGATTTCAGCCATAGAATGCAAACTTTTATCACTTCTGTTTAGCCCAGGCTTTTTGTTTGTTTATTTCTTTGTTTGGGGGTTATTTAGGAAGGAAAAGGTCTCATGAATTTTTCTGTCTTGGCTGACTCCAAACTGAGATTCAGAGAGTCACAGTCTCAGTCTCCTGAAAAGCCAGGATTACAGATATGAGCCATAGGTGTGAGGCTAATTTTACTCAATTTTCATTGACTCAAGTGGTTTTTTTGGTGTGTTTGTTTTTTTTTTGCTTTTGTTTTTTGCCAGCAGCTTGAATTCAGGGTGTGTGCACTATTCTTGGGCTTTCTCAAGGCTAATGCTCTGCCACTTGAGTCACAGCACCACTTCTGGCTTTTTCTGTGTATATGGTACCAAGGAGTCCAACCCAGGCTTAGTGCTCTACTGCTAAACTACACACAAGCACTTACATTTTTCTTTCATGGCCAGAGATGTTGAGCATTTCTTCCTTAATCTCTTTTCTTATTTACTCTCCTGAGAAGTCTCTTTTTAATTTGTTTAGAACATTTATTAATGGAGTGGTTGTTCCTTTAAGGATTTTTTATTGGTGTGTTTAATTTTTGAGCTCTATCTATAAATTTTTATATAAAGCTTTTTTCTGTTTTATAGCTAGTGAAGATCTACAAATCTGTGGGCCATTTATTTTCTATCTATGTCCTTTGCCATGCAGCTCTGCAGAGAATGGATCAAGAAATGTGGTATATATACACAATGGAATTCTGTGCTTTCATCAGAAAGAATGTCATGGCCCCTCACCACATTTTTAAGGAAATAGAAAAATAATATTAAGTGAATTAATTCAGACCCGAAGAAACATTGACCCCATGGATTCCCTCATTTGTAATAATTCTTATATATCTAGAATAGTCCTGGCAGATTATGATAGCTCAATAGATCTGAACATATGACCATTAAAATGATGCTCATCGATGTGAACTCCAAGATAAGGAAAAGAGAGGTATTATTGTTTGTTTTGTTTTTTTTTTGTTAACGTTGTTTATTTAAGGTACTGCATGAAGTTCTTTCTTTCCCCCACCCCTTTAGTTTATCCCCTGTAGTCACTCTTTCTGATTCTGGTAGCCTAGATATTATATGTTTATCTGGTTTGAGGAAGGGGAGGGAAATAGCAAAATCTTGAAACAAGGACAAAGGGTAAACCAATGCAATAGTGATACTCACAAGAGAGTAGGTTGGAAATAAATTTTACAACTCAGGAGGTGGATGCCAGGAGAAAGGGATAGTAAGAGAAAAATGTGGGAGGAGGTTACAATGTTCAAAAAGAAATGTACCTTACTTATGGAAGTGTACATAATCTTTAACAAAATTAAATTCAATTTATGAAAAACAGCTTCGACAACCATGTTCATTGCAGCATTATTCACCATAGCAAAAATATGGAACCAACCTAGATGTCCCTCAGTTGATGAGTGGATCAACAAGTTGTGGTATTTGTACACAATAGAATTCTATGCTGCTGTCAGAAAAAACGACATCGCCCCATTTGTTAGGAAATGGAAAGTCTTAGAAAAAATCATATTAAGTGAAGTAAGCCAGACTCAAAGGAACTTAGGCTCAATGGTTTCCCTCATTTGTCATAATCAGTAGAAACCTTGGGCTCTACTAGTAGAAATCTGCAATAGAGCAAAACCTTGATACATAAGGTCATATAGTATGAAGCTAATTGAAAAGACCTCCAGAATATTGAAACAAAAGCCATATAATGAATGATTGTTGTCCTTAATGTACTATGTTGTCTCTCATCTCTTTTGCTGTCCCTTGGTTATCTCATATTGTTACAGTATCTCACTTTGTTATCTGATATATTGGATCTATTTGTATTTGGTTATTTGAAATTGGATAGGGAATGGGGGAAAACCAAGATGGGGAGGGGAGGGTAATGGGGACCAAGACATGTGAAAGGGTATCAATATATGTGAATTAATGCACCTTCTATCTGGCAAATATCATGTAACCCTTTTATTAATTTAAATTATATATATATATATATATATGAAAAACAGCTTCATGCAATTTGGAAAATAAGAGTTGCATGGACTTTTCTACCAGGACTGGCTTTCAACCACAATCCTCAAATCTCAGCCTCCAGAGCAGCTAGGATTATAGGCATTAGCCACTGGCATCTGGCTTTGAGCATCTATTTTAAAAGCACTATTCTATTTATGAGGTAATTATTCACATGAGTTAACCACTTTCCAAGGCCTGAACTCTAATGCTATCTCAGTAGATATTATGGCCCTACACATGAATCCTGGAAGGTGCTGGTCTATAGACACTAGCTGAAATAAACTAGAAAGTCTCTAATGCATTAATCATGAAGAAAGAAATCATTAAGATTTTTCTGATTAGAAAATTTAAATGATTATATATCATTTAACTAAGAGTAGTTATATCATTTTGTCTAAGAGCAGTAGTCTTGTATATATAGAAAGCCAGATCAGGTTTAATATATTAAAATTTGTATTCCCTTTATTTTACAATTCTATATCAGTATATCATGGAAAGTTCCTGCCATAGCCTGTTCAGGCAGCTGTCAAACTTCTTAGAGCCCAAAGTGATGAACTAATCACTCCAGCATCCGCAGGCTGACTATAGCAGAGTAGTCTTTCAACAGGACCATCTGAAGTAATCCTACTTTTAAACTCTTTTGAAAATCAGAGATTCCAACATTTCTGAATTCCAGAAGGTCATTGATCAATTTAAAGCTTCCTGTGATATATCATCTAATCTAGTTTGGAGGTAAATGGTACAGTTAAGAAGGTAAAGTGAAGGAAAGAATTTTATTGTATAGTACTTTCAGTTTAAAGAGGCATTACTATTTATAATAGATGTAGCAACAGTAGGAATTGTTCATGCATGGTTATAGAGACCATTGCTTGCTAAAATGTATTTGGATGTGTAGTAATAAGCACTCTTTATAATATTGACTTTTATATTTTGTTCTAATTCCCAAAGCTGGTGGAAATAAAACCTTCAGTGTGGGAAAGTGTGTGTGTGTGTGTGTGTGTGTGTGTGTGTGTGTGTGTTTATGTGTGTAGTGTGTGTGTATGTGTTTATGTGTGGTATGTGATGTGTGTATATATTCAAGCTTTATTTCATGCAGTGTTCTACTAGTCAAAGTCAAATGAGTTCATTCACAGTTTAGTATAGTACTTGGGGATAATATTTAAGTCTGTAAAAAGAGCCCTATCTCTGTCTTTCCACATCCCCCAGCGATATTCATGACTTTTCTTCAATGTTTCAGTCAAGACTTAAGCCATTGTCTTCTTGTCCCTTGACAATGAACTCAATATCTTCCAAGTCAGCCTAAACTGCTCCAACTTTGAACACTTCAGAATACTGGAAGGTGTTTTATTTTATTATTTTTTTCCTATTGAACTGAATTAGTTTCCATTTTAAGTTAGATATAATAGTTTGGTACTGTTCTCTGGGACTACATAAAACAGTATTAAGTCCTGTTTCAAAGGCTTTTCCAAACACTTTAAATATGTGTGACTTGCATAGCACTCCAAAGCCCAGTACAATTTAAAATAGTTTACAAAGCAAGGCTTTTAAAATTTCTTTCTATGATATCCTTCATATTTTTCAGGCTATGTTATTCCAGAATCTTCTGTCTGAAGAAATCTTTTAAACACCACAGGGAAATGTAGAAATGTCAGTAAGCTGGTTTTCCTTATAGACTTGAATATTAGTATTCAATATTATTACAATAACGTGTTATAGCTATTGCTATCATAATAGGTACACAATATTATCTATTCTTCGTCTTTTTTGATTCTTCCCTTTTTTGAAGATCTCTCTTCCTTCTTCCCATGAAGTCCTCAGTGGCAGATTAATACGTACTTTAATGAAACCATCTAGATTTTCCTGGGCTTTGCCTCGAAGAATATTCCTGTTGACATTATTGCCAGAAAAGAAAAGAACTGAATTTAACACAAACAAAATCATAGGTGAGACCTAATGAAAAGTACACAGATATTGGGATGGAAATTGATTAGGGTGACAATGTCAATTGTACTAGGCCTTTACCGATTCTCTAAAAGACATTGAGGGTAGAAGGGCTATATCTTGAAAATTATCTTTTAAAGGGATGGCTCTCAGATAGATGAGAAAATATGCAAGCTGAGAGATTTACATCTTCAAAGTACAGAGAATGAATTTCTCACATAGTGTTTCCTAGAGGAAACACTGAAGGACCAATGTTTAGGGAGAAAAAAGTACCTGTCTAACATTAGTCACTCTGAGAAGATTGGGCTCATTTGGTCACTATCTACTTGTACTGTTGACAAACTGCCTTCCTTTTACAAAGTATAGAGAACAAGGATAAGTGAGAAAGGTTAAGTGTGTCAAAAAGCAAAGACATAAGGAAAGCAGAGGACCTCAATGACAGAGCTCAGATTAATGATTACTGTCAACAACATGGCTGGCCAAAGAAAAATCCACTGCTCACAGGCATGGGGAAATTGGCAAGAGTGGCTTCATAATGAAAAAAAAAAAACGGGTATGAGTTTGTGATACATTAAATACTTTAGTCTGACCAAATCTAAGGGGGAAATGATAGAAGGAAAGTAGAGAAAGTAGATGCCAGAAAACAGGAGATGGTGAAATCTAAAGTTAATTATAAACCAGTAACATGTAGAAAAAAAACTATAATAGTATTGTCTTAAAACCAATTTGAGACAAGGGAGTGTGGCCTAGTGGTAGATTGCTTGCCTAGAATGCACAAAGCCCTGGGTTCAATTCCTCATACCACATATCTCAGGAAACCCAGAAGTAGTGATGTAGTTCTTGTGGTATTTCGCTAGCCTTGAGAAAGCCCAAGGACAGTGCACAGGCCCTAAATTCAAGACCCAGGAGTGGCAAAACAAAAGAAAGCAAAACAACAACAGAAAGAAACACTTGACATGCTTACTAGCAAGGAAACTGAAAAATCTATGAATTAAATTAATTAATGGTATAGTTGCTTCATCTTTTTTTTTTTTTGTAAGTCATGGGACTTAACTTAGCATAGGTGCTGTACCTGAGCTTTTCAGCTCCAGTCTATCACCCTACCCTTGAGCCAAGCCCTACTTCCCATTTTCTAGAGGTTAATTGGAGGTAAGGGTCTCAGGTCCTATTGTGCCCAGGCTGGCTTTGAACCTTGATTCTCAGATCTCAGCTTCCTGAGTAGCTAGGATTACAGGCAAGAGCCACCATACCTGGAAGTTGCTTCACTCATGTAAAATCACATAACATCCTAGATATAATATTTTGTACACTTCGCTTGTCAGTTCCTGAAACATACAAGGACCATAAGGTATAGAAGTCAACAATGATGGAAATTTTCTCTCATAAAAAATAACATTTTGTATTGCTCATTTTTCTATGAACATAATAACATAAATGGGAAAGATTTGACATTTGTTGTAGAAGTTAGGTACAAATTTATGTTAAATTCTCCCTTTAAAATTTAAGATTGAGGCCGGGAGTTTGGCCTAGTGGTAGAGTGCTTGCCTAGCATGCACGAAGACCCGGGTTCGATTCCTTGGTACCACATACATAGAAGAAAAGCTGGAAGTGGTGCTGAGGCTACAGTGGTAGAGTGCTAAGCCTTGAGAAAGTCCAAGGACAGTGCTCAGGCCCTGAGCCCAAGCCCAGGACTGACAAAAAAAAAATTAAGATTAACAGGGTGTGGTGGCTCAAGCTTGTAATGCTGGCTATTCAGGAGACTGAGATCTGAGGATCATGGTTCAAAGCAGCCTGGGCACTAAAATGTCCATGAGACACTTATCTCCAATTAATCACCAGAAAACCAGAAATGGCACTGTGGCTCAAGGGGTTGGGAAGTAGTCTTGAGCTGAAGAACTCAGGGACAATGTCAGGCCCAGAGTTCAAGTTCCACAACCCACAAAAACATAAACAAAAACAAAAATAAACTTAATATTATGTTTCTTTATATCAGGAAGAAGTTTAGAAATAATCTCTTTCTCATATGGATGAATATGATTTCCAGATTAAGGAAAGCTATGTATGGACTGGCTATGCAAATCATATCCCACTAATTCATAGCCATAGAATAATAGTTTCAATGATTCTTGACCGAGGTTAATACTTCTCTAACATATGACAACAGAGAAAATCCACATTCTGTAAGTTATATGAGAAACAGAAGATAAATAATTGAATATACTTGAAGACTATATTCCCTTCACTTTGGACTCATCAAAATATAAGATGGCCTTTTATTGGAATTCTTGCCTCTTAAGCCCCAAATCAGCATCATATCTCAAATTTGGTCAGCCTTTTTCTGTTCATAACAAAAGAGAAAATGAGAAAAAATAAGAAAACAAGCAGATTAATATTGAATGTGTACATCTCAAGACATTTTAAAATAAATTTAAATTATCCAATCAGAATGAAATTTTTAAATGGTAACTATTGATATAAATAACAGAGTTGTGACCACAATAAAAGATTTTGAGTGGAACTGTGCCTATCTTTTTCGAATTCCTTTGCATGCACATTATACATTTGAATTGACATTAAGTGCTATATGTTTGTCTGAAGTAACCTGCCAGAGTTATGACATTAGAAATTATTTTTAGTGAAATCTTGTATTAGGTTAATTGATGTCATAAACTTCAATGGATATTGCATCAAATCCTAAGTTTGGAATTTCAAGCACAATGTTTATATTCATTATTTTTTATTTTGATTAAGGCATCTGTTAAGGTTATTCTTTAAGATTTTTTATTGTAAAGATGATGTGCAGAGTGTTTACAGTTATATAAGTAAGGTAATGAGTACATTTCTTGTGGAACAGTGTTACAACCTCTCTAGTTTTCTCCCACAATTCATTCCCAGATTCCCTCCCCCTTAATTTTAAAGTTAATTCCCAACATAGTGTCTCCTGAATATGAGTGTTCCACTTGTTTACCCTTTGTCATTTGTCTTGCCATTTCTGTGATCCCCCTTCTAATAAGTTGAATACCTGTCATAAAATTTTACAAAGTTTATGACTTGCTATTCATATCTTACTTGGTCACATATTTTGATTGATATTCAGGGCTAACAATAGTCATTAAAATGAAGATGTAATCTCTAATTAGAATTAAAGTTAAAGTTACAGAAAGTTGAAGCGAAATGGCAGTTATAATGTGATTCATTGTGTGGAGATGCTCCAAAGAAGAATATCAGAATAAATGTTTGAGATCTACAAACTTTGCTATAAATTATCAATGCATTTAGTGACAGTGCAGGTCACAAGTCCATCCCTGATAACATCTAGAAAGGATTAGGTGAAAAATGGGTGGAATCTTCTGTGAAGTTGTTTAATGAAAGAGAAAAGGAATCCAGAGTTGACCTAGAGAAAGTTCAAGAAGATCTTCTGTGAGTTAAGAAAATTACAGTTGATACTCTTTTTTTTTTTTTGGGTTCGGTCATGGGGCTTGAACTCTGGGCCCTGAGCTCTTCAATTCAAGGGTACTGCCCTATTCCTTGAGACACAGCTACACTTCTGGTTTTCTGGTGATTAATTGGAAATACTAGTCTCACTGACTTTACTGTGGAGACTGGCTTTGAATCACAATCTCAGCCCGGATTATAGCCACCTCATCCCGCTTGCAGTTAATTCTTAATATAACAAAAGTATTTAATTAGATGTAAATCAATTCAGTTTACATATTTTGAAATTTTGTCTGTGTATTATATAAAGTTGTGAATTACAAAGAGCAAAATGACGTGGCTAGGAGATTTGTAGGTAGTAATTGCAATTAATTAGTAAAGGGATATTTCTACTATTAGAGAAACTGAAAAATGGAAATTTGAGAATGTCCAAAGTTAGAGAACTGAAATCATTCATGAAAGTGTCTCAGTTGAATATGGGAAAGAAGATATCAGGGTAACTGACAAGTTGGGAAGTATGCTAGGAAAAGCTGGCACATTATCAGACTGGAATCGACAACAAGAAAAACAAAGGAACTAAAAACCTATCTCA
Organism: Megascapheus bottae; assembly: GCF_031878675.1. Taxonomy (NCBI): domain Eukaryota; kingdom Metazoa; phylum Chordata; class Mammalia; order Rodentia; family Geomyidae; genus Megascapheus; species Megascapheus bottae. Next base: position 25,218,170 of record NC_143515.1, read on the forward strand.
GGTTTAATATATTTAAGTATTTGACCTTTTGGTATAGGCTCCACAGTTTGACCATGTACTCATTTTAGCTGAATATGTCAGTGATAAAGTCCCAAGAGATTTATTTTGAAAAAAAAATGTATATCAGGTTTCAATGGATGCCTTGTATGATTTATACCTTCTAACTGCCAATTTTTAAGGAAATAATACTGGTTTGATTTTCTACATAAATCTATGAAGTTATCACTATACAGGTAATTGCTAGGGTTTATTGTAAAATTTGCTAATGCTTTAGTTTTTTCTTCCTCTTTATTTCTTCTTCATAGAATTTGAAGCAGACATTTCCAATAAAACTCTATTCTGCATGGAGAGGAGAAAGGTGCATGGGCTATGTTATTGGTGCCTAGAAGAAATAGGAATTAAAGTACATTAGGTTTCATTGACAGGTAAGCCATTAAAGATACTTAGTTAATCTCTATATCAGCAAAGGTAGCATATATGTTGGTACTATGGACATTCCCCATGAAGGTTTCATTGGCCTTTAGTCTAGACACAGTTTACCTTAGATTCAAAGTAAGTGGTAGATGCTTATGTGTCCTCTCAATATTCTAACCATTTTCAATTAAGAAGATATAAGAGTAATTCCAACCACAACTTTCATATGTAATCATCTAACAAACCTTACAACAGTGATGGTCAAAAGTAGAAAATAGTTTTATACAGCATTTCTCCATGCATTTATCTTTGATCTCTTTACCTTCTCTCCAAGCATATTTTCTTTCAAAAAGAGTGAGATGCTTTCAAAGTTCATTTCTTATTTTTTCAAGATTAATAAGAAAATGACAAATTGCTCTTCAAAGTAAGACTCAGGTTGGAACACTTGTACAAAGGTTTGAAGAGCCTGTAATGCTGAGGCTTCCTTCCTATTCCTTCAGGAAGAGAGACACCAAGACACTACATCCACCAGATTCCCCATTCCTCAAATTCTCCCTTTGTATATTACTGCGATTATATTAGGCCATGAATCATCCTTACATTTTGAACATTCTTACATGCCTAAGGTGAAAATTTTTGGTGTTTTTTTTTTATTGTAGTGTATAGAGAGATATAGTTATATTCAAAAGATAGAGGGTGTATTGCTTCTCTCACATTGATATATCTTCTCATGTTTTTGTCTCCATTTCCTTCCCTCTATAACCTCCCAATCATCTTGTTTCCGTCCCTTACGTTTCCTATTTCAAATAAACAATATACCAGGTGACAAAGTCAGATACTGATGTATAGAGAGGTTGCAGTGACACTTGTAAGGTGGTGGGAATATTACTTCTTGAATATTAATAAGCCTTCCCAACTTTTCATACTCTTCCCACTGACAACCCTCTCATGTTCCTGCTGTACTTAAGAAAGTGCATTACTTCAAAAATATTGATAACTTTCTCATGTCTTGCTTTCCATGTCCCTCCCCCCACCCCCACCCCTCATCTATTATTCCCTCCTTCCCTATCCTATTTCAAATAACCAAATAAGCACATATAAAATATATTACATAACAAGGTAAAATACTGTAACCATATGAGATAAGCAAGGGACAGCAAAAGAGATGAGAGATAACATAGTACATAAAGGACAACAATCCACAAGAACAGGCCTGAAGACCAATGCAATAGAACTGAGGACCCAGATATTAACCCACAGAACTATGGCCACCTAATCTTTGACAAGGGAGCCAAAAATATAGAATGGAAGAAAGACAGCCTCTTCAACAAGTGGTGCTGGCAGAACTGGTTAAGCACATGCAGAAAACTAAAGTTGGATCCTTCTTTGTCACCCTGTACGAGAATTAACTCCAAATGGATCAAAGACCTTGAGGTAAAAGCCGACACTCTGGTAACTGTACAAGAAGGAATAGGAGATACACTAGACCTCCTTGGCACAGATCGAAACTTTCTTAATAAGGACCAAGAATCACAACAAATCAGAGAAAGGCTGGATAAGTGGGACTGCATTAAACTGCAGAGCTTCTGTATGGCAAAGGACATAGCTAGTAAATTAAATAGGAAGCCTACAGAGTGGGAGAAGATCTTCACCAACCAAACAACGGACAAAGGCCTCATATCTAAAATATATCAGCAGCTAAAAAAACTGAATCACTCCAAAACTAATTTCCAAAGTAACAACCATTCCATTAAAAAATGGGCCAAAGATTTAAAAAGAGTCTTCTCTGAAGAAGAAATAAAAATGGCCTACAGACACATGAAGAAATGCTCGACATCTCTGGTCATAAAAGAAATGCAAATCAAAACAACTCTAAGATTCCACCTCACTCCAGTTAGAATGGCCAGGATCAGGAAAACGAATAACAACAGGTGCTGGAGGGGATGTGGCCAGGAAGGATCCCTACTACACTGTTGGTGGAAGTGCAAACTCATTCAACCACTATGGAAAGCAGTATGGCAGTGCCTCAAAAGGCTAAACATAGAGCTCCCCTATGACCCAGCAATTCCACTACTTGGCATTTACCCAACCATCCAGAAACTAGGGCATACTAAATCCACTAGCGCAACAATGTTCATTGCAGCACTATTTACCATAGCAAAGATATGGAACCAACCTAGATGTCCCTCAGTTGATGAGTGGATCAACAAGTTGTGGTATTGTACACAATGGAATTCTATGCTGCTGTCAGAAAGAATGACATCGCCCCATTTGTTAGGAAATGGAAAGACTTTAAAAAATCATTAAGTGAATTAAGCCAGACTGAAAGGAACTTACGCTCAATGGTTTCCCTCATTTGTCATAATCAGTAGAAACCTTGGGCTCTACTAGCAGAGATTTGCAATAGAGCAAAACCTTGATACATAAGGCTATATAGTATGAAGCTAATTGAAAGGACCTCCGGGATATTGAAACAAAAGCCATATAACGAATGATTGTTGTCCTTAATGTACTATGTTATATCTCATCTCTTTTGCTGTCCTTTGGGTATCTCATATTGTTACAGTATCTCACTTTGTTATCTGATATATTGGATTTATTTGTATTTGGTTATTTGAAATTGAATAGGGAAGGGGGGAAAACCAAGATGAGGGGGGGAATGGGGGGGAAGGGTAATGGGGACCAAGACATGTGAAAGGGTATCAATGTATGTGAATTAATGCACCTTCTATCTGGCAAATATCATGTAACCCTTTTATTAATTACAATAAAAATTACAAAAACGACAACAATCACTCATTAAATGGCTTTTGTTTCTATATCCAGGAGGTCCTTTCATTTAGTATCATACTATACAGCCTTATGTATCTAGGTTTTGCTCTATTGTAAATCTCTGCTAGGAGAGCTCAAGGTTTATACTGATTATGACAAATGAGGGAAACCATTGAGCCTATATGTTCCTTTGAGTCTGTTTACTTCACTTAATATGATTTTTTTCTAAGTTTTTCCATTTCCTTACAAATGGGCAGATGTCGTCCTTTCTGACAACAGCATAGAATTCCGTTGTGTATAAATACCAGATCTTGTTGACCCACTCATCAACTGAGGGGCATCTGGGTTGGTTCCATATCTTTGCTATGGTAAATAGTGCTGCAATGAACATTGCTGTGCTAGTGGATTTAGTATGTCCTTGTTTCTGGACAATTAGGTAAATGCCAAGTAGTTTTATTCCTGGGTCATAGGGGAGCTCTATGATTAGTCTTTGAGGAACTTCCATACTGTTTTCCATAGTGGTTGAACGAGTTTGAACTCCCACAAATAATGTTGTAGTGATCCCTCGTGGCCATATCCCTCCAGCAACTGTTGTTATTAGGTTTCTTGATCCTGGCCATTCCAAATGGAGTGAGGTAGAATCTTAGAATTGTTTTGATTCACATTTCTTTTATGGCCAGAGATGTCAAGCATTTCTTCACGTGTCTATAGGCCATTCTTAGTTCTTCTTCAGGGAAGACTCTCTTTAAGTCTTTGGCCCATCTTTTGTTTTTTTTTTGAACTTTTAATCTTTTATTTTGAGATAATTTCATATACACAGGAGTTGCAGGAAGAATATCAAAATTTCCCATATATCCTTTCCCAGAATCTAAAAACAGCAATATTTTATTATCACATTTATTTATGCTCTGTTTCTCTTTCTTTCTACAGGTGTAGAATATATCAAAAATAGTCATAGTACAATTATCAAATAAAATACTCTTATTTTATCAATATCTAACAAAATTTTGTTATAGACACACACCTATATATAATTCATTAATTTCATCCTTTTTGAGGAAATGAATTTTGAATTTTTATTTTTTATAGTAACTGAATAACTTCATGCTCTTTCTCATAGCTCTATGACTTTAACTACAACTCCACTTCCAAATGGTCTAATTTGTTGGTTGGAGTTAAGAGTCTCATTAATTTGTTTTCCCTGGGCTTATATCATATCATAATTCTAAATTGTTGTCTTCTAATTATCTAGGATAACAGACATGTGCTACAGGTGTCAGACTGAAGGAAAAATACTAACAAAAATAAAAATCCAAATCCATTCCAAATAAATTACTCTGAAATGTAGATATATTTTTATCATGTGGTAAGTTTAAGAAAAGCTAGAAGCTTAAATCTAGTCATGAGTTTCAATTACTCTGTTAAGTAAAGAGAGATGTCTATAGTGTTTCTCACTGACATACACAGTTGTATGCGATTGCTCTATATAACTTCTCTACACCATTTCTTATAAAATATTTTCATTTTACATATTGTAAAAGGTATTATTATCTTTTTCTACATATTGGAAAGTGTCTGGCCCATCTTTTAATGGGATGGTTGGTTCTTTGGAGATTAGTTTTGGAGTGATTCAATGTTTTGAGCTGTTGATATATTTTAGATATGAGGCCTTTGTCCGTTGTATGGTTAGTGAAGATCTTCTCCCACTCTGTAGGCTTTCTAGGTTGTTAGCTATGTTCTTTGCCATACAGAAGCTCTGCAGTTTAATGAAGTCCCACTTATCCAGCCTTTCTCTGATTTGTTGTGATTCTTTGTCCTTAATTAGAAAGTTTCTACCTGTGCCAAAGAGGCCTAGAGTATCTCCTATTCCTTCTTGTAAAGTTTATAGTGTGTCGGCTTTTACCTCTAGGTCTTTGATCAATTTGCAGTTAATTCTGGTGCAGGTTGACAAAGAAGGATCCAGCTTTAGTTTTTCTGCAGGAGCTAACCAGTTCTGCCAGTATCACTTGTTATTGAGGCTTTCTTTCTTCCATTCTACTTTTTCTGGCTCCCTTATCAAAGATTAGGTGGCCATAGTTAATATCTGGGTCCTCAGTTCTATTCCATTGGTCTTCAGGCCTGTTCTTGTGCAGGTTCCATGTGCTTTGGTCACTATAGCTCTGTAATAGAGTCTAAAGTTTGGTATTGAAATTCCTCCTGCGGTATTCTTTCTGCTAAGAAGTGTTTTTGCTATACGGGGGTCTTTATTATTCCAAATGAAATTTTGGATTGCCTTTTCTATTTCTTTAAAGAATGACATTGGGATAATGATGGGTATTGCATTGAAATTGTAGATAGCCCTTGGCAAGATTGCCATTTTCATGATGTTAATTCTTCCAATCCAGGAGCATGGGAGGTTTTTCCATTTCCTCAGTTCTGCTTTAATTTCCTTTTTTAGGGTTTTACTATTTTCATCAAAAAAGGTCCTTTACATTTTAAGTTAAGTTAATTCCTAGGTACTTTATTTTCTTTGTGGCTATTGCAAAAGGAGTTGCTTTCCTGATTGTTGCCTCGTTCCTCTCACTGTTGGCCTATAGGAAGGCAGTTGACTTTTGAGGGTTAATTTTATACCCTGCTACCTTTCCAAAGTTTTGAATCAGCTCAAGAAGCTTAGGAGTGGAGTTTATAGGGTTCTTTAAATACAGAATCATGTCATCTGCAAAGAGGGAAAGTTTCACATCCTCTTTCCATATTTGGATCCCCTTTATGCTTAATTTCCAGATTTTTATCAAGGAATTCCATTGTGTGGATAAGTTATAATTATTTCAAGTACTGGATTGAGTTAGTATTATTGCTTAGTAAGCATTAATACTTCCCTTTCCACTAAATTAATTTACCAGGCAATTTAACTCATGTGTTAATATTGTTGAGAGTTAAGTTTTTTGTAATTCTGTGCAAACTACTGTGATGTATATACTGAATTTGCATTAAGTTAGTCAGAAAATTCCTTAGAAGTGTTAGATGCAGTCAACTTTAGAAAATGAGAGTTCATTTAATTATGCCTTTCAAAAACAGAAGATCTAGATCTAACTTAATCCACTTTTCAAACTGAATTGCTGATGAATATATTTTTAGTTTTCTTCACAGAAGAAATTTCGTAATTATGACTTCTATGTCATTGGTTCTTCTGGTAGTCAAAATTAAACTAACATTTATATTATATTAGGAAATTGGCTACTTCCTTTAATCATAAGGGCTTCTCTAAGTTAATGATAGCACTTTTTTTTCCTTGTGTACAACTTTTTTATTTTTATTTTTATTAAAGAATTTATTAACATTGAATTTTAAATCATATTTCAAATGACAAGTTTAACAAACAAGTGTTCAAGAAGACAATCTCTATATACAATCACTGGGACTTAGTTTTTAGAACTTAATCCAAATTAGGCTAAGGGTTTGTATGTCATAGAAATGTATTAATTTATGAAATAAAACATTATGTCTATAGAGTCATAGGTTTTTATATCTATATAGTTATGTTTATATTTCCATTACCATGTCCATAGCATTGGGTATGCAAATATTGAGTCCTCGCTCTTGTACTCTTTGGATTTAATAGCCATATATTAAGGATACCATACACCTTTTGTTCCTTAGGCCTTGACTTGTATCACTCAACATGATTCGCTCTAGTGTCATCCACTTCCCTGTGAATGACATTATTTTATCTTGAAACGACAGCACTTTTAACTATACATGTTATTATATCCTTAAAGCAGCTCTATTGGTTGTAGTTGCTTAATGCTCTCACCTTAAAGTTGAAGAAATTAATACTCAAAGACCATAAGCAATGTTTAAGGCTACATTGGGTATTGGAGATTTCGAAGAAGCTTATTTTTATGTTTTCTTTTGCAGATGACTCTGAGAATCAAATAAAGTTCAGAAATTTACACGTCAACTTCTACTGCACAAGACCCTTTGATACCCAGCTATATTATAACTGAGAATCTACTGTTCCAAGGAACTCAAACTTGTAAGAAAAATAAATAACAATATATAGTAGTAACAGATATTGATTGCACACAATTCTGAAAGTACCTGGCTCCCAAAACTATATCAATGTTCATTTATTACATAATTCAGTAAAGACATAGAAAAAGGATATGCTCAAATAAGAAGGAAATCAATTAAAGCAATGCAAAGTAAATAAACCATGAGTCCTGCTTAAGAAAAGTGTACATTTAGTGTAAGAGAATACATATATATATATATGAATATATGTGTATATGAATATATACATGTATTTGTACATAATTGAGGAAGCGTTAATTGAGACATCTGGAAAGCATCATAAGCACCCAACTCAAACTGCCTTATAACACATGCAGATAATTTGAACTTTTGCCCTTAGGAAAATGACCACTTTAATACTACTCAATGTTTACTTATGAATTTTAATGAAAAATTATAAGCAACTACATATCTTTCACTACCATCCTTTTTTATAATATTATTTGTAATCTTGGTAATAGGTTTTGGTAAATAAATGCAAGGTCAATGGGGAAAGTAAGCGTGCCAAGAAGAAATGCAGTCAATTTTATTAGAAGACAACAGAGGAGGATTCTTCTGGGAATTAAAATTTCATGATAATAGATGAAACATTCAGATTCATGTTTACTTCTTTCTAAACAATAATTGTGAGGTGTCTTTTATTAAAATATTAAAATATTCACCTCATTTAATAGACATAACTGTTCCATGTCCTTGTCATTTTGCTGAAATTTGAAGGCTATTGCAGAATTAATAGAACGTTCACCTGAACATTCTTCAATGTCATTGTAATAAGCATTTGTTTATATAAATGATTTTAGCTTGGCTTTTAATAGTTAGGTACTGCTTTGCAGGAAGTGTCTCTAGAGTGTGTAGAGACATGCAGACTCATAAATATTCACCAATTCAAAGCTGATCATCCTTTTTCCAGGAGCATGCAAAATTATTTGATGATGTCTGAATTGGGACCTTCATATTACATTGATATCTTCCCATCTCTACAGTGGGCAGGTGAGAAAAGCTATCAGCCTTCCAGGCACAGTTTGAATTATGATTTCCATGGAGTTTGTATTTACTAAAAGAAAAACAAAAACAAAACCATTTATTTTGCTAAGCATACTATGGCACAGGAAAGCCTCCATTCCCCTCTTGAACTTGCAAACTCATACAAGTTGGAGTGAATTTATTCCTGAGGCTTGACACTTCTCCAATATTAATACATTTTCATTCTGATTTTGTTATGCTACAGCACGTCCTCTGAATGCCAATTATTCTTTTACTGGTATTCATATCTCTAGGTCAAGTTGGAATTACCTACTGTTTCCTAAAGCCAGTGGCTTACACCTTACTAATTTCATCAATTTGAAATTTTATTTGATTTTACTAACTGTTAAAGAAAGAGAGCACTTAAGATAGCATTAAGATAGAATAAAAACACAGCAGGTTCCATTACTTTTGCCTACCTATGTATTATGTATCAATCGATAATGTCAGTCAGTTATATATTTGAGGTGATTCCACTAATTCTCTCTGCATTGATATGTGGTTTCTTTGAGTGTGTAATGAATGATTCTCATTTTCAAGAAGAGACTATTTTTCAAAATGTACACCAAAAAAATTCTAAATGCTTGTAAGTCCACTTTCACAGAGCATAGAACTCCAGAAACATTGCCTATTTTCTAAATCTGAAGTATAAAACATATTTTAACCCAATCAAATTCTACTAGGTCCTCATGTGTTCTTATATGCTCATTATAATAAAATTTGAGATGAAATAGTCCATAAAATGGAGACTGGCGAGTTCTCGCTTTATATACAAGATTTACTAGTGGGCAACTATATTTCTCTCTCTGTATGTGTATGTATGTAAACTGAACTTAATGCTGCAGTTACAATTTAAGGACAAAATGACTATATATACATATTAATACTATAAGAAATACTTTTTGAGAGAAATTATAAGAATTCTTGGCTAAATTCATTTATAAAACTTTCTAAAAACTCATCTATACATTACCCCGAAAGAAAAACAATGGAAAAAAGAATGGATTAATAAAAACACATTTTAAGTTGTAAATAGTACAGTTTTTCACCATGACAATTCCATATATGTACATACTTCCTACTCTCTCCCGTCCTCCCATCCCCTTTCAGCCCCCATTTTATCTTCCCAATTGCTTTCCTAGCACTTTCCCTTTATGTTCATGTCTTCTATTTTGACTTTTGTTTTTTTCCTCTAGGTTCCACAAATAAGACATGGTTTTCAAAAGAAATGAAAACACATGTTCTCAGAACATGTGGCACTAAGTTTTGTTTCAGTTTTATTCATAATAAATAGAATCATAAATCAATCATACATTCATGAAAAATTACTGATATTCATAAAAAATATTCATGGAAAAATGAATTACTGATAGCAAATACTATTGATAAACTCAAAATTTTAAATGTTATGAAGAAGCTAGACACAAAAGAAACCTTTAATTTTTTGTTACTATGAAATAGTAGGCAGGCAAAAAGAACCCACAGAAACAATAAATTATAGATGCTTCACATCTGAATTACACAGAAGAACATTCTGGATGTTATGTAGAAGACAAAGTGAATTTGTGGTTCAGATCATTATATATCTGACTGTCCAATTAAAAATATTTCTTCAGGGCTGGGAGTATAGCCTAGTGGTAGAGTGCTTGCCTAGCATGCACGAAGCTCAGGTTCGATTCCTCGGTAACACATACACAGAAAAATCCAGAAGTGGTGCTGTGACTCAAGGGTAGAGCACTAACCTTGAGAAGGCCCAAGGACAGTGCCCAGTCCCTGAGTTCAGTTTCCAGTACTGGAAAAAAAAAGTTCTTTAAATGTAATTTATCCTTAAACACATTTGACCAAAATGTAAAGAAATATTCCTGTAAGGAAGTCATGGAGACAAAATTGAAATCAACAATATCAAATAGAGTTCTCAAAGGAGATTTCCCACCTACTGTATAACAGCTTTCTTCATAGTCTATCTCTTCCCTTTTTTTGTTGCATTTTTGAACATACTTTAGTATATTCATCACACTCATAAAGACTTTTTAAAAATATATCTACATAGTTGTTTATCTCTAACAGTTTCTGGTGCTTATTTCAAGAATCTGTTTTGAAGGAAAGAGTATAGGAATCCGGTTTGGAATGATCCTAGAAGTCATTTCCAAGGCTCTTTGGCTAAAGCACCCTGAGAGGTTGTTCTCACACAATCATGGACACATACAATTCACAATATTGCCTCCTTCAAGCTCAATCTCTCTTCATTTTAATTTCTGTCTCATTAAGTCTGCCATTATTCCATGCTTCTTAATTTCAGAAATTATGTGCTTATATCACTTAGTCCCTAGCACATCATAGCATCAACAAAGTTGATCTTTGAAAATGCTAATTTCCTGTTGAAGTGAATGTTTGCTACAGATTAAAAGAATAAATGAGAAGTAACTATTTTGCTTCCTGAGCTTCACATTTGCTCAGTTGAATTTCCGTTTTATGAACTATATTTTTTACAACTTTCAGCTTTCGTTAAAAAGTAGAAGTATTGCAGGCAAATATTATACCCCATTTGGTTACTTAGAATCAGTAAGTCAAGTAATGTCACACTCAAATATGAATATAAAATATTTCCCACAAATCATCTGGTGAAATGATGGTTCATCAAACATTAATTTGGAAATGTAGACCTAGTTCTACTTAGGAATTGGGAATTACATTTTGCCAGGCATATTACGATAGCAATCTCTAAAAATCCCTAAGTAAAGTCTTGTTCACTACATTTTTGTGATAATGAAAATAAAATCCAGATGAGCTATATTGACTACAATGACAGAGAGTAGTAAATAAAACCCTGGGATTTGAATCTAAGTTTATTTTCAATTTTACCACTCATGTCCATTCTATTTTCTTCTGCTGTTCTACTGTCTTCCATAGGGAACACGTCAAAAAAATCAATATCCATGGAAAACAAATAATTGTATGGTCAGTTTCTTTAATCAAACTATCAGATAGCCCAGAAAACTTTTGTTTTAATTATACAAATGACATAAAGAATGAACATCTGTGGGGCTTCCTAGCTGGCATAGAAGCCGAGGTTCCTATGTGCTTCCAAGACTCTGTGCCAAAGGCAAGTACACTCCTGGACATACCCAGTGATATGAGCAGTCCAGAGCCAGAGGGCCCTGGCTGCTTCTGCCTTGAGCAGGAGCTCCCAGAAATTACGGCAAATGGGGTGTGTCTCAGGACAACATTGACTGAGGGTGGCATTCAGGAAGGTCCCTATTTGCTGCTGATATGAAGTGGCGGCCACTGCTTGATCTGTGTTTAAGTGAGCACATTTAAAAAAATAAAGTTAGATCTGCACCTGGAGTCTGGTTTCCAGAGTCTGTGTTCCCGGGATTATTCATGGGCTCCGTTGCCATTTTAGCCCCCTCCCAGACTTCTGAGAAGGACCCCAACAAATACTCTTGGTCACAAATTAACAAAGCTTTTAGCATAAATTTATGTCTCTTTCCTTTCCTTCTTTTTGTTTATGCCAGTTGTAAGGACTGAACTCAGGACCTGGGAAATTCCCTGAATTATTATGCTCAAAAATAGTACAGTACTCTAACACATTAGCCACAACTCTAGGGTTTTGATAGTTAACTGGAAATAAAAGTCTCACCAACTTTGTTGCTTGGGCTTGCTTCAAATGGTGATCCTCAGACCTCAGCTCCCTGAGTAGCTAGGATTACAGGCATAAGCCACCTGCATTCAGCTATATTTCTTTCTTGAGGATAATTCTCAACACTTATCTTTATTCATTAATACATTTAATCTTGAGTACTTGATATTGCATAGCCACTGCAAAATAGATTGTATTTTTCTTCACAGTCTGAGAAACTTAATTCTTGAACTTCTTTATCTATTAAATTTTTTAATAGTCTCTTGAGCCAGAGAAACAGACTTAATCACCAGAGGAACCTAGAAATATTTGAAAATTGCTCAGTTGGGATCACAAATAATAAACTAGCATAAAGTAAATGACAACCAAAACTGAAAATCATTTCATTATATATTTATATCTCCAAGTTTCCATATATATATATATATATCGAAGCATTTTTGAAACAACAATTTCCAAAAAAATCACAGTTATCCAATGAACATTTGATGAAGTGATAGCGTCACTTCAGCAATCACAGGTTATGTATATCCTTCTAAAGCAAATCCCTAAGTATGTTATTTCTCCTTATTCATGCTCTGTCTCAAAGTTTGAGTTACCTAAGAACAATCTGTAGTCTTTCCTGACTGAATTTTATTTTGTTGTAAAGGTGATGTAGAGGGGTTACAGTTCCATAAGTAAGGCAAAGAGTACACTTATTGAGTATTGTGACTCTTTCCTCATTTTTCTCCCACTTTCTCTTTCTGTCCCTGACCTCCCCTTGAAAGTTGTAAGGTTCATTTCCAACATAGTGTCTTGTGATTATCACTGTTGCATTCTTACCCTTTGTCCTTTGTCTCACCATTTTGCTATTTACATTCCCTTCCCACAAGCAGATAAATATTTATACAGGACAGATGATATCGAAATCAAAAATAGTGACTGCAGGTGATAAAACAAAGTTGGCGGGGGGATGAAAGAAAAATAACTTCACATAGTACATTAACCAAAACAACAACAAAACTCTTCTTGTTTCACTACATTTAAATATCTGAATGAGGTTTCAGCTTTTAAGATTCCATTTGGATCACTTTGTAAGCAAGTAAGTCTCTCAGTGCTAATTTTACATGAAAAATAAAAATATTAGTTACTTTATGGCATTTTGAAGTTATGACATAAAAATTTCTCTGGAAAGTGCAAAATGAATAAAGATAGAGCAAGTAGAATAATGAATTGCAATACAAAATTAGAGTAATAAATGTGCATGACAGATCAGACTTCAATTTAGAAAGACAACTTTCCATAGGATTGTTTGAAAGGGTAGAATCTTGCTCCTGAATTACTTGTGGTTATGTAGCCTCCCTTTGAGTTCTCAATTCTTGTAACACAGACAAATTATGGTTTTTTCATTTCTTGTCCAGAAAAAATCATCAAGATGTATCTTCTGTGTTTCTCAAAAAATATGAAGACAAACTATGCATTCTTCCTTTTTGCATAGAAGCTATCTCATAATTGGTGTAGGAATACTTTCATATACTTGAGATAGCTTGCATAAAGTGACCCCTTTATAAGGATTAATGCACTGCATGTTCAGATAAATTAAGCTAAACAAGATATATGATTCTACTTCAGATAAATTAAGCTAATTAAAAGACAAAACTCTGTTCCATACTTTATTAAAAAATTAAACTTCTTTTCTCCTATCCTAGCTAGAGACAATATCATATTTCAGGTGCTTATACAGAGGAATCTAAAAACCAAACAATCCTGTTATTTCTCTTAATCTAGTTTACCAAAGAGTTTATAAAATTTTTTAAACAAATGAAGCTCTTAACTACATACCTATATGATCTATTTTTGACCTAAGTAGACTAAAGTGTAGTTAGACAAATAAAAATTATTGAAAATGATGATTTGATAAACCTACATATTAAGATATCTTAAACTCAAAGAAACTAATCAAAATATCCATTCTGTCCCAAACACTCATGTTTGTGTTATGAGAACATACATGATTTATTCTTTCAGCCAATTTAATGGAGAGTGCAATATATCCACTGCAGTCACTCTGTGTAAATTACTACAAAATGTATCCAGAATTTATTGATGCTACACAACTGCAAATTTCTATCATTGCATTAATATTTGCCATCATTCCTCAAACTCAGTCATTATTATCAGCATGCTGTGCTCTATTTCTTTGAGTTTGACGCTCATACATACATGAGACCATGTGACATTTGTCTTTCCATTTTTGACCTAATTCTCTCATACTGTCTCAGATTCTATATCATAAACTAACTTTATATTATCTATCAATAATATCAATATCAATTTAGATCAATAATATATTGATATTATCTATTATAATACATATTTCACTTACATTGTGTAAATATTTGTATTAATATAGGTATAAATGTATTAATAGGATATTTCTATCATACATTTCTAATATGTATGTATCAAATTAATATGAAATATAATTTTATCTGGGCATGGTTGCTCATGCATGTAATTCTAGCTACTCAGAAGGCTGAGATCTGAGGATTGCGGTTCAAAAACAGCCGGGACACTAAAGACCTTGCAACTCATCTCCAATTAACCACTAGAAAAGTGGAAGTGGTGCTATGGCTCAAGGGGTATGGTGATAACCTTGAGCTGAAGAGCTAAGGGACAGCACCCAGGCCCAGAGTTCAAGTCCCAACTGACAAAAGAAAGAACTATAATTTTCCCCTAGCATGTCAAATTCATTAAAATTTATTTTAAAATTCATGTTCTGATTTAAACATTTATCATATATAGCATATATCATATATGCATGTATGTATACATGTCACATATATCATACATATATGTGTCACATCATATAAAACCATATGTACATAAAAATATATCCATCCTAATACATATCCACATTCGCAAAGTGTTGTTTTCTATGAAGCATGAAGACAAATTTAACTGTTCTATTCTTCAGCACAATATATGAGTCTGAATGTAGAATGAAACCAATATTGAATTTTCAGTTTCTTTTGCTGTCTCAGGCGATATCTATATGCATAGAAATAAAGTTTTTTTCCCTATCATCAAGTGTATATCACTTGTTCTGGAACTTTTACCACAGTTCAAAGATGGAACATCTGTCATTGACCTTATCTAGAATATCGTATTAACTAAAACTAATATTTGAATGAAATTTATTTGTTCACAATATATCAGTGTAAATTGTAGGCTTTCTTGTAAGCCTTTAGCTACTATACATGTTCATCACAGGTTTCCTGATTTCATGATGAGTCTACTTGTACATACCTCGTTTCCATTCCTCCTATAAATACAGCAAGAAATTAATAAAAATGAAACAAAAAAGAAAATAAAATGCAGACCCTTAACTTACAGATAATTCTTGAAAAGTATGAGGAGAAAATAATCTTTTAAACTAACTTTACAATGAAAAATAAGCTTCATGTTCAAAAACCAAAATTCAACAAGCGAAACATTTATTATTTAAGGTACATCTAAAATCAATGAAATATTTATTAACGTAGCATCTTAGGCTTCCTGTATTTGTAAAAAGTTCTAATCGGAACTGCTCTTAATATCTGGAGGGAATGTGGAAGAGAATTCTAACTTTGAGAACAAAAAGACAGTTCCTTCAAGTAAAGGTAGAAGTCAAAATTCTATTTTACAGGTCAAGGAAAATTTCAACTCTCCAAATCAGGGGAAAGAGGGGCTCTCATGAGATTAAATCACCAGAGAACTAAGGGTTCATCTTAAAATAACTTTTTGGTTTTACCCTCCTTGAAAGTATTTTAAATTGGTTGGGTCTACTTGAAAATGTAAATAAGATGACATGAAGAAATGTGAAAAATTTGTGGATGAAGATGGGTGTTCTATGATGAAAATTTGAATATCTGCTCTGTAGGTAGAATCATTTCCTTAAATGATTTAATGACTTTGATAGTGGTTACTCAACCTCATGAAATATGGGTTTGGAGAAAAACTGTAAAATAAAATATGTGAACCAGATATATCAAAAGGTAGTTTATGGCACCAACATATACGAGTTTTCATGTTTAATGTATGCAGAATAAAATGTGAGTTTGAGAAATACTGAAGAACATATTGGTTTTCATTTCAGAAAATATGGCTAAGCATATAACAAATGATTGTTGTCCTTAATGTACTATGTTATCCCTCATCTCCTTTGCTGTCCCTTGGATATCTCATATTGTTATTTGGTTATCTGAAACTTGATAGGGAAGGGGGGAATACCAATACGGGGAGTGGGTGGTGGGTGGGGGAGGGTAATGGGTACCAAGACATGTGAAAGGGTATCAATGTATGTGAATTAATGCACCTTCTATCTGGCAAATACCATGTAACCCTTTTATTAATTACAATAAAAATATATAAAAAAGAAAATATGGCTAAGAAAATACATCTAGAAGTGAGTGATTTTTTTGAAATAAATAATATATAGTTTAATTTACTCTCGGTAAACAGACTACTACAGCTCATTGGGAAATTAATTTAATAAAATGAAATCAGTAAGGATAATGTGAAGATACTTTTTAATTGAAATATACTAATACCATGAGCTTGCTGCAAGAAAATAAATGAAAATGATAGATCAATTGTAAAGTTGCTGTTAATATTTGAATATTTTTGTTCACGATAATAGTTATTCAGAAAATTACAACACTGTAATTCTTTAATATAAGCATATTATACTTTTTAAATGAAGACAGCTTTTACTCAGCTTTTTACCACAAATTAAAATCCTCTCTCTCTCTCTCTCTCTCCTTCTCTCTCTCTCCCTACCTCCCTCCCTCTCTCTCTCTCCCTCCCTCCCTCTTTCTCTCTCTCCCCCTCCCTCCCTCCCTCCCTCCCCCTCCCTCCCTCCCTCCCTCTCTGTCTCTGTCTGTCTCTGTCTCTGTCTCTCTCTGTCTCTCTCTGTCTCTCTCTGTCTCTCTCTCTCTCTCTCTCTCTCTCTCTCTCTCTCTCTCTGTGTGTACTGCTGGGGACTGAAAGCAGGGTTCATTCATATGAGGGGTTTGTTTTTTTAATGTAAATTTTGTGTTTGTTTTTAATGTAATTTTTTATTGTAAAGCTGATGTATGTAAGTCAAGAAATGAGTACATTTCCTTTTGAACAATGACAATCCCCTCCCTCATTCCCTTCCATTATTTCTTCTCATGACTTCTCTCCAGCCCAGGTTGTATAGTTCCTTTCCGACTTAGTGTCTGGTGTGTTTCACTGATGAACTGGTTTCCCCCTTTGTCCCTCTGATTCTGGGCTTCCTCCTCAAACCAGATAAACTTATATACAAGATAAGGAGAACATGGGGGGAAAAGGATAGAGAAAAAAGAAATGCAAACTACAATAATTTTTTTAAAAAACATACATACTTTTGTCCTAATTACATTTTTTATTTACAGTTCTGTTTCAGAACAAGGAACTTATTAATTTTGCCAAATTTAGTCTATGATTCTTCTTCTACCCTGCATCCAAAGTAGCTGAGATTACAGGAAATAATTCAGGAAAAAACAAGGATTTGTTAGGACAGATTATCTATAACATTTGTTTCCAAAAATTCCATATATGGTTGCTTAAATAAATAAATTTTAGTTTTCATTCAAGATGATAGGACATTTCTTAAAGAATCTAGTTGCTACTAAAGGTGGCAATAATATGAAAACAATCTGGCATTACAGTTTTATATATTATTTATTGTTCCAAAAAGAACCATATAGCATATAGTTTGAATATACAATTTGTGTTTCTCAACAGCATATGGAAGAATTTGATGTTCAAACTATTTACTTGACTTCTTGTCACTGAGACTGAATTCTTTGAGCAAAAAAGTGTCCAAAGATAGTGCCCAGGCCCCAAGTTCAAGTCCCAGGACTAGCCAAAATTTTTTTTTAAAAAATCGAGTGAGATACCTCCCTTGACAGAAAGTTCTTTCATATAGAGAAACGGTTTGTCTATTCTAACAGAGAGTTAGTTGTTATATAACATAATGGAGAATTATACAATACCAAGGTTACAGCCCTCTCTTCAACACAATTTATTTTATAGCTACTAATAAACAATTTTTATCATTTCATATTGGCAGAGTTTAACATTTAAATGACAAATGCCATCATGAACGATTTTGCAATGACTAAAATACACTCTACGATAGACACACACGTTTAAATATTTACAGTAGTTTATTTGTATCGATTATAAGGCAGTAAATAAGTTTGATGTATGTATAAAGATTTTGTTTCCTCTATAGTTGTAATATAAATGCTTTATGGAAGTTAAACTTTCAGTCTTTGTAAATGAAGTTATTGTGCCATGCTAGAAAAAAAGCAATCATCTCAAGCTGAACTAAGAAAAACAATTTATGAGGCCAAATTGATCACAAATCCGAGTCTTTGATAGTAATAGAGCCTGGTGACTTTCCAGATTCAATTTCTGAGGAGAAAAGAGACATCAGTGTGACTAGTCTTAGATCCCACTTCTACTCTTGTCCAAAAATTAAATCTTTTAATTTTTCTTTCTCTTTCTTTCTTTCTTTCTTTCTTTCTTTCTTTCTTTCTTTCTTTTTTCTTTCTTTTCTCTTTCTTTCTCTTTCTCTTTCTTTTCTCTTTCATTCTTTCTTTCTCTTTCTTTCCTTTCTTTCTTTCTTTCTTGCTTTCTTTCTTCTTTCTTTCTTTCTTTTTTCTTTCTCTCTCACTTTTCTCTTTCTTTCTTTCTTTCTCTTTCTTTCCTTTCTTTTTTTCTATCTTTCTTTCTTTCTTTCCTTTCTTTCCTTCCTTCCTTCCTTCCTTCCTTCTTTTTTCTTTCTTTCTTTCTTTCTTTCTTTCTTTCTTTCTTTCTTTCTTTCTTTCTTTTTTTCTCTTTCCTATTGATCCTAGGACTTGAACTCTGGGCCTGAGTGCTGTCCCTTAGCGGTTCAGCTTAAGGCTAGTGCTCTACCACCGAACCACAGCGCCACTTACGATTTTCTGGTGGTTAATTGGAGATCAGTCTCATGGACATTCATGCCTGTGATGGCTTTGAACAGCCATCCTCAAATCTCTGCTTCCTGAGTAGATAGGATTACAGGCATGAGCCACCGTGCCTGGCTAAGATAAATCTTGATATTGGTTGAGATAGTGAATTCTTAGAACATAAGCACTGTTCAAATTTTTTTTTACTTTTTTTTTTATTAAATGTTAATTTTTTTTGTAATTAGTAAAAGGGTTACATGATATTTGCCAGATAGAAGGTGCATTAATTCACATACATTGATACCCTTTCACATGTCTTGGTACCCGTTTCCCTCCCCCCCCACACCCCCCACCCGTCTTGGTTTTCCCCCCTTCCCTATCAAATTTCAAATATCCAAATACAAATAAGTTCAATATATCAGATAACAAAGTGAGATACTATAACAATATGAGATAACCAAGGGACAGCAAAGGAGATGAGAGACAACATAGTACATTAAGGACAACAATCATTCATTATATGGCTTTTGTTTCACTATCCCGGAGGTCCTTTCAATTAGCTTCACATTATATGACCTTATGTATCAAGATTTTGCTCTATTGCAAATCTCTGCTAGTAGAGCCCAAGGTTTCTACTGATTATGACGAATGAGGGAAACCATTGAGCCTAAGTTCCTTTGAGTCTGGCTTACTTCACTTAATATGATTTTTTCTAAGTCTTTCCATTTCTAACAAATGGGGCGATGTCATTCTTTCTGACAGCAGCATAGAATTCCATTGTGTACAAATACACAACTTGTTGATCTACTCATCAACTGAGGGACATCTAGGTTGGTTCCATATCTTTGCTATGGTGAATAAGCACTGTTCAAATTTAATTTTGGTCATTAAAAAACACACTGGAGGGCTGGGAGTTTGGCCTAGTGGTAGAGTGCTTGCCTAGCATGCACGAATACCGGGTTCGATTCCTCGGTACTACATACATAGAAAAAAAGCCGGAAGTGGTGCTGAGGCTCAAGTGGTAGACTGCTAGCCTTGAGAAAGTCTAAGAACAGTGCTCAGGCCCTGAGCCCAAGCCCAAGACTGGCAAAATAAATAAATAAATAAATAAATAAAAACACACACTGGAAAATACTGATAGATGTATTTTATAAGTCATTGAGGCAAAATTTTTCACCATTATAATAACAGATAATTGGACAGGTCATAGTAACAAAATTGATTCATTCTTATTTCTCTAATAGAAATTATCTTGTTTTAAATATGATTATGTCACAGTGTCTGATTTTGTCTATATGGAAGGCTATTTAAACAGAAATAGGTTCTATTGTTTTCTTCCCTCTCTCAAAAATTAATAATTTTCACTTTGAAATAGAAACCAGGAACATTTAAATCTAATAACCAATGCTTCAAACAATACAAACAAGCCTTTTCCAATTCTAGATTCCTTCCTTATCATTTGTTATTGGCTGGAACTTAAACATTTCTCTTAAACCTTACGTATAATTCTTGGTCCATGGATGGTGCTTCTGTTGGAAGGTGGTGGAATCATTATGTGATATAGCACATTGGAAATCGTGTCCTAGAGTTCTTGGAAGGTCCTTTTTAATTCAGACTCCTTCTTTCTCTACTTCATTACCACGACCAGTACAGCAGCCCTCACCACATACTCAGATTTACAAAGCCAAATGACCATGGTCTAAAATTTTTGAAATTATGATCCCAAACAAATCTTTCTTTCTCATACATTGATTTCTTCTAATCCTAATAAATTTATCATTAACTAATCCTCAAAGTTAATGAACTTTGATTTAAAATGAGAAAACACGTGAATTTGCTCTCCTTGAGATCAAAAGAAATTCAACCTTTTTGTTTGTGTTATTCCCTTGACATTAATTTGTTCACAATCTAAAAGCTTTGTCTTAGTCACTAAAGAGGTTTCATATGACCCTAAAATGGTTTTGTAGTAATTGAGAGGCATTGTGCCTCGCAGCTTTTTGCTAGCGAAAAAAAATCTCTGATATTGTTGGTTAAAATTTATAGATTTAGAGCAATTGTCAAAATTCTATGCTGTATAAGACAATGCATTTGCATGTTATAAGCACATAAGAAAATAGCAAAGGGGATTTTTCCTGAGCTTCAAAAGCCAGTGGCCACGGGCAAGGAAAGATTCATCCTATGATCCTGTTTTCTATCAAAATTGAGAACACAATATCCTCTTAGTAAACACTTGGCACATGTTAGACTGCTGTAGGGAAGTTCGCAATGCTCTGCATATAAATCAACCCCTCATTCCCCATGCAGTCATAGTGAGGTAGACAATAATAATCAGCCCTGTTTAACAAAAGAGGTTACATAGTCCTGCCCAGTACCAGCAACTTGCTAGGAAAAACAATTAAAAATGTTTAATGTATAGTTAGGAGAATCAGTGACAGTACTATATAATTTTATTTTGCATTTTATGAGCCAGGAGTGGTGGCTCATGCCTGTAATCCTAGCTACTCAGGAGGCTGAGATCTGAGGATCACTGTTCAAAGCCAGCCTGGGAACTAAAAAGACTGTGAGGCCCTTATCTCCAATTAGATTTTCTATTTCCTGTAAAAAATAACAAAAATTTCCTATTTTCTATTTCCTATAAAAAGTAACTTTCATAGAATGCCTTTTTTTTTAAATCAAGTAGCCAAGTCATTACTGTTTGAACTGTTTTAGGACTGTGAATATAAAATAATATCAAACAACTAACCAATCTAAACCAGTCAAGTAGCCAAAAAAATATACATACAGTCGTGACTATCAAGGAGGAAGAAAGAAAATCTAAAAAAGAGACAGAAGATATTCTAATGAAGAGTAACAGAGGGAATGAATATAAACAAAATATATGCAGTAGGGAGCTGTCAAGATAAAAGCCATTGTGTATATTTTAATAAAATAAAACAACTAAGAACAAATATTTATAAATTGTTACATTTTTATTAATTACGCTATACCTGAAAATAAATTATTGCTCTTACCTTGTGTTACTTTTGCTTATTTCTAAGCTAGATGTTGGTGGCTTACTCATATAACCTTAGCTACTCAGGAAGCTGATATCTGAAAATCATGTTTCAAGCCAGCCTGGGCAGGAAAATCCCTGAGATGCTTTACTCCAGTTAGCCACCCCCAAAGTATACAGAAGCTGAGCTTTGGCTCAAAGTGGTAGAGTACTAGTCTTATGCACACAAGCTCAGGAACAGTTCTCAGTCTCTAAATTCAAGCCCCACAATTGACAAAATAACACACACACATTATTAATAGGAATATATTTCAAAATTGATGAATAAGTAACCAACAAAAATCACAGTCTGTTTCCTCATGTGTGTAAGGTGAGTTAGTTCTGGGAGTATTCCTGGACAAAATAAACTTGAAGTGCTTTTGCAATGTCCATACATTGCAATTGGCTATCTATTTCTGCTGCCCAGTTTAACAAAGTAAGGGGCAGTTTTAACTCTTGTGGTTTCAGAGTTTCATGCTCTGATTCACATGTAGGACACTAGGATTTGTGCCTTAAAAATCCAAATTTTTAAGCCAATTCGGAGATATGAAAAGCAGTTCTTTTTACTTAAGTAACTATTTTAGTATTTAAAAGAATTATGTATTAAGTACTGAACAACAACTGGAATAGATGAACTCAATTCTTACAATAAGTCTGATTCCAAAAAAATGAGCTTCTATTTCAGATTAAAAGAGAATTAATCTTGTTAAGTAGCAGTTTGAGACATACTATATATAAGTACAGATATTAGAAAATAAGCAATTTTGATGTCAAAAGCAATCATTTTCACTAAGGTATAGCAAAACAGATAAGTATTGATATGTTATTTTGGGACTATCATAAATATTAAGTATTTGGTATTACTACTTTGTTAATATTTTGCAAAGAGTTTAAAATAAAAGGCAAAATGTAAATTCAAATGTCATTCTTGAAAAAATTTCATATTTCTATTAAAACAGATAGGCTTAGATGATTAGGAAGATGGTCCATGTACGACACCTCGGTGACATGCATATGCAGACTTGAGTCTCAATTTAGTATTATATATTACTGAAAATGGATTTTATTTATTAATTTGGCATTAATAAAAGTTCACAGAATCAGAAACATTATATCCATAGTCATAACAATAACCAAGCTTCTGTGACATAGTTGTTTATTTTTTTTTCATATGGTGAAATTATCTTTGATCTTCATAGTTCTGTAAAGAACATATACATTTAGCCCAACTTGAACACCCACAGACACAAAAGAATTCAACCACAGAGAATTTAAAAAATACAAGTCAGGAGGCCAGGAATTTAGCCTAGAGGTAGAGTGCTTGCCTAGCATGTACGGAGACCGGGGTTCGACTCCTCAGTACCACGTACATAGAAAAAAGCCAGACGTGGTGCTGAGGCTCAAGTGGTAAAGTGCTAGCCTTGAGAAAATTCAAGGACAATGCTCAGGCCCTGAGCCCAAGCCCAGGACTGGGAAAAAAAAATACAAGTCACTTTGCTCTCATATCAAGTCCTAGAATCTTTTATGTCCATTCCCCTAGCTTACCATAAAAGAAACAAGACCGATATCTTTGATCAAACAAAAAAGGAACTGCAAGCCTGTATTTATATAAATATTAACATTAATAGCCTGAGGCAGCAGTGGTCAGCCAGAAGTCAAGGAAGGAGAGGCTTAGGAGAGGAAGTCTAAGACAAGGCTCTGTGAGGATCTTCAGGTCAGAGTAGAAGCAGATATGTTGGTAGATCTATTCTCACTAAGGATGTTTTGCCTTCCCAAATTCTCACCTGTGCTTTACTTTCTGGATCCATCCAAGAAGGAACAGAAACATAAGGCAGATCTAAAAACTTCCCTTCCAGGTATTGGACTCCCTAAACACAGAGAAAGTCTAAAATTTTTGGAATTATTTGAATGTTTGTTGTTGTTACCATAATTTGTTTATTTGTTTAGAAAGGGCAATTTCTGTGTGTTTTACAAGACTTCTCTCAAATCACATAGAGCCGATAGACAATTAAAAGAGAAACTTTGCCCAACTCCCACCAGCCCAACAGGCTTAACTCCCAGCCCTCTGACTGCAGACTGACAAGAAGGCGGACCCTAAGACTCCTCTCCCAGGCCACTGGATCTGGAGAGTGGAGGGTGCTGGGACCCAGCCTTACAACAGAGGGTAGGGTGTGCGGGAAAATAGGAGCCAGCACCTGTCTCCCTTCAATTCTTGAGCGGGGCATCCTCCAGCTGGGAATCCTTAGCAAGACAGCACGGAGTGCGCCCCCCCACAGTCACAGACTCTCTCACAAAGCAGTGGAAACACAGCAGGGATCTGAAGGGCCTACCAGCAGCCAAGCTCCCCTTCTGAGAATCAGAAAGGCAAGGCTCTGCCCTTGGAGTCCACATCCTCAGCTGGGCCCTGCCCCTGGGAACAGAGGGGTCTCCTGCTGGTCCTGCTGAGAGCCCCTGGAAACTCTCAATCCCCAGTCCCTTGGCTTGGGGCCACCCCTGGAAGCAGCAAAGGAAAACGTCTGCCCAGCACGCTCAGACTGAAGCTTGCAGATCCATCCCATGGTCCACTGTGAGGCCACTGGTTGGGCTAAGAGCTAGTCGTGCAGCAACACATAAGTTTTATTCTAATACTTTCCAAACTTTGTACTCAAATACGCTACCTACTTACCAACTTAGCTCAGTTATCCTTACGCTATACCTTTTCTTCATTACTACAATATTCTTACACTCCTATGTTAATCCTCTTGTACCTCCCCTGACCTCTCTCATTATATTTTTCTATCTCTGGACCTCTGTTCGTCTTTCAACCCTTAATACTGCACGGATCTACACTTGATGGCTGTTGAGCAATACTGGATATCTAGGTGTTTAATTATTCTCTAGGCTCAGAGGGACTTAAAGACAATAGAGTTGGATTGAGAGCCTTATTGTTTTGGGTATAAATCACTTATCAGTGGATGTATTAGACTGGTCTGTAAGTGCACAAAAAGAAAGAGTGATAACACCAATCAAAACTTGTGAACATCTAGTGTCTGCCAGCTACAGAGGACTAGGTTGGTTATATCTGAAAAACTATAATCATGTTTAGTATTAATCTTGCTCCCATTTTCAAATGGGCAAAACAAGAAACTCAAGAAAAATCTCCAATCAAGAAACAACATCCCCCACCCAATGTAAACAGACAATGGAACAGTCACTGGCAAACCTAGAGGAGAGTCTTCCAAGTGCTATACAAATGCAATTGATAAACATCATTAATGAAAAATGTGAAAATATAAAGAAAGAGATAAGGGAGGAAGCCATAGCTGAACAAGAGGAAACCATAAACAAGGTGAAAAGTGAAAAAGAAGAAGCCATAAAGGAGGCCATAATAAAGGTTTTTCAAAGAAAGATGGATGAATTCATAGAATCCACAAATAAAAAGGTGACCGAACTCCAGCAAATGTTCAAAGAAAATGAAGCTACTGAGCTAACCACTCAAATGGAAATCAAGGAGCTAAAGAAATCCATACATTATCTAAAACAAAAGATGCAAGGCATCAAAAATGAGCAATCAGAAGCAAGGGAGACGAAATATAAAGTAGATAGCTTTGATAGCAGGTTAGACAATGCAGAGGAGAGAATTTCCGGGGCTGAAGATAATTTAGTTATTATAGAGAAAGAACAGAAAATGAGTCAATCCAAATCTAGGAAAAATGAGAGAGCGCTTCAGGAGGTCCAAGATACAATTAGGAAGCCTAATTTAAGGCTAATTGGGTATTGAGGAGGGCGTGGAGAAAGAGGTCAATGGTATTGGAAATATACTTCAGGGAATCATCTCAGAGAATTTCCCAAATATCCAGAAGGGCAGGCCCATCCAGATACAAGAAGCTTTTAGAACCCCAAACAGATCTGACCACAAAAGAACATCCCACTGCCACATCGTAGTCCGAATTGGATCAATAGAAACCAAAGAAAGGATCCTAAAGGCAGCCAGGGAAAAGGGATCAGTAACCTATAAAGGAAAACCAATCAGAATAACCCCAGATTTCTCAGCAGAGACCATGCAAGCAAGAAGTGACTGGAAGCATATATGTCATGCCTTGAAGTCAAATAACTACCAACCAAGAATACTGTACCCAGCTAAGCTCTCATTCATAACTGAGGAAAAAATAAAAATATTCCATTCCAGGGAAAAGCTGCAAAAATATGTCCTAACAAAACCAACACTACAGAGAATTCTCAAAGATGTTCTATACATAGAAAACCAAAATAAATGCAATATAGGGAAAGAAATGACACCTAAACAGCATACCATCTAAGGACCACAAGAACTGTCAAGACACGGGCCCTAATAAAAGCTTTTAAAAATGGTAGGAACTAATATATATCTCTCAATCCTAACTCTCAATAAAATAGATAAAATAGATAAAATAGACATCAAACTAAAATTAGTAAGAAAAGACAAAGAAGGTTACTACATACTACTAAAGGGATCTTTCCTCCAGGAAGACATAACGATCCTAAATATTAACACACCCAATTCCGGAGCTCTGAACTTCATTAGGCAAACTTTACTTACACTGAAACCATACATAGATCAAAATACAGTGATTGTCGGTGACTTTCACACACCACTCTCACCTATGGACAGATCAACAAGGCAAAAACTCAACAGAGAAACCTTAGAACTGAACAACTATATAGACCAACTAGATCTAACAGACATCTGCAGAATATTCCACCCAGCAACAACACAATATACGTTTTTCTCAGCAGCACATGGAACATTTTCCAAAATAGATAACATCTTAGGCCATAAAACAGACCTGGTCAGATTCAGAAACACTGAAATTATTCCATGCACACTCTCAGACCACAAAGGCATCAAATTGGAACTGAACACACATCTCCACCAACGAAAACCCTGTAACTCATAAGACTAAACAACACATTGTTGAATCACCAATGGGTCTTAAAAGAGATCAGAAAAGAAATCCAACAGTTTATGAAATTTAACAGAAAGGAGCACACAAAATACGAACTCCTTTGGGACACAGCAAAGGCAGTACTCAGAGGAAAATTTATAGCGCTGAGTGCCTACATCAACAAGTTGGAAAAATTGCAAACCAACAAGTTAATGTCTCACCTTAAGCTCCTGGAAAAAGAGCAACAAACAAACCCTAATCCCACTAGAAGAAAGAAAATTATTAAAATCAAAGCAGAATTAAATGATTTGGAATCCAAAAAAACTATAGAAAGAATCAACAAACCAAGGAGTTGGTTCTTCGAAAGAATTAACAAAATTGACAAGCCCTTAGCAAATCTTACCAAAAAAAGAAGAGAGCATATCGAAATAAACAAAATTGCAGATGAAAATGGTAATATCAAGACAGAAATTACCAAGATCCAGAATATCATGAGGGAATACTTCTCAAACCTTTATGCCAAAAAATTTGAGAATCTAGAAGAAATGGATGAATTCCTAGCCAATATTAACATACCCACACTGAAACAAGAACTAACCCAACCAAACAGGCCTATTTCAAGCTCTGAAATAGAAATGGCAATTAGAGACCTTCCACCTAAGAAAAGCCCAGGGCCACATCGATTCACAGCTGAATTCTATAAGGTCTTCAAAGCAGAGCTCACACCAATACTCTTCAAGCTCTTCAACGAAACTAAAAATGAAGGTTCTTTACCAAACTCATTCTATGAAGCCAGTATAACCCTCATCCCCAAACCAGACAGAGATTCATCAAAGAAAGAGAACTATAGACCTATTTCTTTAATGAACATTGATGCAAAACTTCTCAACAAAATACTGGCCAACCGTCTACAACAACTCATCAAAAAAAATTATACACTATGATCAAACTGGATTCATCACAGGGAGGCAAAGCTGGTTCAACACACGCAAATCAATTAATATAATTCAACACATCAACAGGAGCAAGGACAAAAATCACATAATTGTCTCAATAGATGCGGAAAAGGAATTTGACAAGATCCAACACCCCTTTATGTTAAAACCTCTGGAGAAACTAGGAATCCATGGAACATTCCTCAATATAATAAAGGCTGTGTATGAGAAACCCACTGCTAGTATTACATTTAATGGTGAAAATCTAAAGCCATTCCCTCTAAAATCAGGAATGAGACAAGGATGCCCACTCTCTCCATTACTCTTTAACATAGTACTAGAATTCGTAGCCAGTGCAATAAGGCAAGAAGCAAGTATAAAGGGCGTCCAAGTAAGGAAAGAGGAAGTAAAACTATCCCTCTTTACAGATGACATGATTCTGTATTTTAAGAATCCTATAGACTCTACCCCCAAGCTCCTTGAGCTGATCAAAACTTTGGAAGAGTACCAGGCTATAAAATTGACCCTCAAAAATTAACTGCCTTCCTTTATGACAACAGTGAGAGAAATGAGGCAATAATCAGGAAAGCAACTCCTTTCACAATAGCCTCAAAGAAAATAAAGTACCTAGGAATTAGCTTAACTAAGAATTTAAAGGACCTTTTTGACAAAAACTTTAAAACCCTAAAAAAGGAAATTAAAGCAGAACTAAGGAAATGGAAAAACCTCCCATGCTCCTGGATTGGAAGAATCAACATTGTGAAAATGACAAGGGCTATCTACAAATTCAACGCAATACCCATCAATATCCCAATGGCATTCTTTAAAGAAATAGAAGAGGCAATTCAAAATTTCATATGGAAAAATAAAAGACCCCATATAGCAAAAACACTTCTTAGCAGAAAGAACAACGCTAGAGGAATTTCAATTCCAAACTTTAGACTCTATTACAGGGCTATAATTATCAAAACAGCTTGGTACTGGCACAAGAACAGGCCTGAGGACCAATGGAATAGAACTGAGGACCCAGATATTAAACCACAGACCTATGGCCTCCTAATCTTTCACAAGGGAGCCAAAAAATTAGAATGGAAGAAAGACAGCCTCTTCAACAAGTGGTCCTGGTAGAACTGGTTAAGCACATGGAGAAATCTAAAGTTGGATCCTTCTTTGTCACCCTGCACTAGAAGTAACTCCAAATGGATCAAAGACCCGGAGGTAAAAGCTGACACACTGAACACTTTACAAGAAGGAATATGAGATACACTAGGCCTCTTTGGCACAGGTCGAAACTTTCTTAATAAGGACCAAGAATCACAACAAATCAGAAAAAGGCTGGATAAGTGGGACTGCATTAAACTGCAGAGATTTGTATGGCAAAGGACATAGGTAGTAAATTAAATAGGAAGCCTACAGAGTGGGAGAAGATCTTCATCAACGAAACAACAGACAAAGGCCTCATATCTAAAATATATCAACAACTCAAAAAATTGAATCACTCCAACACTAAAAGTAACAACCATCCCATTAAAAAATGGGCCAAAGACTTAAAAAGAGTCTTCTCTGAAGAAGAAACAAAAATGGCCTATAGACACATGAAGAAATGCTCAACATCTCTGGTCATAAAAGAAATGCAAATCAAAACAACTCTAAGATTCCACTTTACTCCAATTAGAATGACCAGGATCAGGAAAACGAATAATAACAGATGCTGGAGGGGATGTGGCCAGGAGGGATCACTACTACACTGTTGGTGGGAGTGCAAACTCGTTCAACCACTATGGAAAGCAGTGTGGCAGTGCCTCAAAAGGCTAACCATAGAACTCCCCTATGACCCAGCAATCCCACTACTTGGCATTTACACAACCATCCAAAATCGAGGGCATACTAAATCCACTAGCACAACAATGTTCATTGCAGCATTATTCACCATAGCAAAGATATGGAACCAACCTAGATGTCCCTCACTTGATGAGTGGATCAACAAGTTGTGGTATTTGTACACAATGGAATTCTATGCTGCTGTCAGAAAAAATGACATCGCCCCATTTGTTAGGAAATGGAAAGACTTAGAAAAAATCATATTAAGTGAAGTAAGCCAGACTCAAAGGAACTTAGGCTCAATGGTTTCCCTCATTTGTCATAACCAGTAGAAACCTTGGGCTGTACTAGCAGAGATCTGCAATAGAGCAAAACCTTGATATATAAGACCATATAGTATGAAGCTAATTGAAAGGACCTTCAGGATACTGAAACAAAAGCCATATAATGAATGATTGTTGTCCTTAATGTACTATGTTATCTTTCATCTCCTTTGCTGTCTCTTGGGTATCTCATATTGTTACAGTATCTCACTTTGTTATCTGATATATTGGATTTATTTGTATTTGGTTATTTGAAATTTGATAGGGAAGGGGGGAAAACCAAGACAGGGGGTGGGGGTTGGGGGGGGGAGGGTGAAGGGTACCAAGACATGTGAATGGCTATCAATGTATGTGAATTAATGCACCTTCTATCTGGCAAATATCATGTAATCCTTTTATTAATTACAATAAAAAATTATAAAAATAAATAAATTAATAAAATAAAATAAAAGAGAAACTTTGGTACTTTCCCGTGATAAACAATATGGACTTAAAAAAAAACTAAGTACAGAAAGAAAAAGAAACATAAATAATTCTCAGCCTATAGGGCTATCACATTACCTTAACATCAAACATAGACAAATTGTGAGCAAGGCAAACTATAGGCTAATACTGCTTGTGGATATACTGACAAAAATGTTCAAAAAATCTTGCAAATATAATCCAACAGCGTGATTACATGGTTAAATACCATGACCAAATGGAAATTCATCCTGGGATTGTAATAGTAATCCTACATGCAAATTTCAATTTGGGGAGCTACATAAAATAGAATGAAAGGGGTGGGGACATGTAATCCTCTCAAGTCATTAATAAGTTTTATTTGATTACATTCAGTGAAATTTCATAATTCACCAAATACAGTCAACAATTTTACACTGGTAGAGACTTTCTCAATAAGATAAATGACATTTTTGGAAAATGTGTGGCTAACGAGCTATGAAAGAAAAATGCTTCCTTACAGTAAAAGCATAGCAGATATGCTATCACTAATGCTATTCAACAGTACAGGAAACTTGGGTATCTCATATTGTTGCAGTATCTCACTTTGTTATCTGATATATTGAATGTATTGGTATTTGGTTATTTGAAATTTGATAGGAAAGGGGAGAAAACCAAGACGGGGGGTGGATGGCGGGTGGGGGGGAGGGTGAAGGGTACCAAGACATGTGAAAGGGTATCAATGTATGTGAATTAATGTACCTTCTATCTGGCAAATATCATGTAACCTGTTTATTAATTACAATAAAAAATTATAAAAAAACAGTACAGGTTATTCCAGCCAAAGAAATTAAACATGAAAAAGAAATTAAAAGTCATTCACATTTAGAAAGAAATAAAGCTATTATATTGACAGATAACATGATGTAATCTACTGAGAGGGCTAATGCATTCCCAGAAAATTATAGTGCTAACAAGTAAATAAACCATCTTTGGACTATGTCAATATGGAAAGATCACTTTTATTGTGATACATTGGTAATGAAAAAGTAATAAACAAAGCAAGTCTTTTTACAATAGCATCAATTATACAATATGCTTGGTGGTAGAGTGATTGCCTAGCATGCACAAAACCCATGTTTGATTCCTCGGTACCACATACACAAAAAACAGAAATGGTGCTCTGGCTCAAGTGGTACAGCTGTATCCTTGAGAAAAGAAGCCCAACGACAATGCTCAGGCTCTCAGTTCAAGCACCAAGACTGCCCAAAAAATAAAAATAAATAAAAAAAATCCTTAAATATTGGTAAATGTTCATCAAAGATATAGGTCTATAGTTCTCTTTCTTTGATGAATCTCTGTCTGGTTTGGGGATGAGGGTTATACTGGCTTCATAGAATGAGTTTGGTAAGGAACCTTCATTTTCAATTTCTTTGAAGAGCTTGAGGAGTATTGGTGTGAGCTCTGCTTTGAGGACCTTATAGAATTCAGCTGTGAATCCATCTGGCCCTGGGCTTTTCTTAGGTGGAAGTTCTCTAATTGCCATTTCTATTTCAGAGCTTGAAATAGGCCTGTTGAGTTGGCTTAGTTCTTCTTGGTTCAGTGTGGGTATGTTAATATTGGCTAGGAATTCATCCATTTCATCTAGATTCTCAAATTTGTTGGCATAAAGGTTTGAGAAGTATTCCCTCATGATATTCTGGATCTTGGTGATTTCTGTCTTGATATTACCATTTTCATCTGCGATTTTGTTTATTTCGATATGCTCTCTTCTTTTTTTGGTAAGATTTGCTAAGGGCTTGTCAATTTTGTTAATTCTTTCAAAGAACCAACTCCTTGGTTTGTTGATTCTTTGTATAGTTTTTTTTGGATTCCAAATCATTTAATTCTGCTTTGATTTTAATAATTTGCTTTCTTCTAGTGGGATTAGGGTTTGTTTGTTGCTCTTTTTCCAGGAGCTTAAGGTGAGACATTAACTTGTTGGTTTGCAATTTTTCCAACTTGTTGTGTTGGCAGAACTGGTTAAGCACCTGCAGAAAACTAAACCTGGATCCTTCTTTGTCACCTTGCACTAGAATTAACTCCAAATGGATCAAAGACCTGGAGGTAAAAGCTGACACACTGAAAACTTTCCAGGAAGGAATAGGAGATACACTAGGCCTCCTTGGCACAGGTTGAAACTTTCTTAATAAGGACCAAGAATCACAACAAATCAGAGAAAGGCTGGATAAGTGGGACTGCATTAAACTGCAGAGCTTTTGTATGGCAAAGGACATAGCTAGTAAACTAATCAGGAAGCCTACAGAGTGGGAGAAGATCTTCACCAACCAAACAACAGACAAAGGCCTCATATCTAAAATATATCAACAACTCAAAAAATTGAATCACTCCAAAACTAACCTCCAAAGTAACAACCATCCCATTAAAAAATGGGCCAAAGATTTAAAGAGAGTCTTCTCTGAAGAAGAAACAAAAATGGCCTATAGACATATGAAGAAATGCTCCACATCTCTGGTCATAAAAGAAATGCAAATCAAAACAACTCTAAGATTCCACCTCACTCCAGTTAGAATGGCCAGGATCAGGAAAACGAATGACAACAGATACTGGAGGGGATGTGGCCAGGATGGATCACTACTACACTGTTGGTGGGAGTGCAAACTCGTTCAACCACTATGGGAAGCAGTGTGGCAGTGCCTCAAAGGCTAAACATAGAACTCCCCTATGACCCAGCAATTCCACTACTTGGCATTTACCCAACCATCCAGAAACAAGGACATACTAAACCCACTAGCACAACAATGTTCATTGTAGCACTATTCACCATAGCAAAGATATGGAACCAACCTAGATGTCCCTCACTTGATGAGTGGATCAACAAGTTGTGGTATTTGTACACAATGGAATTCTATGCTGCTGTCAGAAAGAATGACATCGCCCCATTTGTTAGGGAATGGAAAGACTTAGAAAAAATCATATTAAGTGAAGTAAGCCAGACTCAAAGGAACTTAGGCTCAATGGTTTCCCTCATTCGTCATAATCAGTAGAAACCTTGGGCTCTACTAGCAGAGATTTGCAATAGAGCAAAATCTTGATACATAAGGCCAGATAATATGAAGCTAATTGAAAGGATCTCTAGGATATTGAAACAAAAGCCATATAATGAATGATTGTTGTCCTTAATGTACTATGTTGTCTCTCATCTCCTTTGCTGTCCCTTGGTTATCTCATATTGGTATAGTATCTCACTTTGTTATCTGATATATTGAATTTATTTGTATTTGGATATTTGAAACTTGATAGGGAAGGGGGGAAAACCAAGACGGTGGGGGGTGTGGGGGGGGAGGGAAATGGGTACCAAGACATGTGAAAGGGTACCAATGTATGTGAATTAATGCACCTTCTATCTGGCAAATATCATGTAACCCTTTTACTAATTACAATAAAAAAAATATTGGTAAATGTAAAAACCCAAATAAATGGGAGGTGTTTATACCTATAAACTGGAAACCTTTATAAGGTTACAGTGGTAGGAACCCTCAAATTTATATGCACGACTCTCATTACAGAAAAGGAAAAGCCAATTTTGAAATTCATGTGGAATGATGCAATTCCAAATAGTCAATTTTGCAAAAGAACAAAATCAGATAATTCGCATTATTCCATTCTGCATATTCCATATGAATTGTGATTAAATATTTGTTGTGTGCTGTATATCATGAAATAATTGGTTCTTTAATTAAAAATCACATATGTCATGTAAAATGGTGTTTTTGTGGCTGATCTCTTACCTTCACTGATATTTTTCACTACGTTCTTCCACTATGAACCATTTCTTTCCACATTCAAGATCAAGTTCTTGGTTTTGATTTTGTTGCTGACAACAGACTGACAGATTCACTTTTACTGGAGAAACATAAATAAAAAGGTGTATAGGAATTTTTGTTTCCTGATCAATATCTCAAAGGCACAGGGGAATAAAGATTTTAGCTTCTTTGCTCCTTATTTGAACAATTCTGAAGCATTACTCCTACTATAAACAGAGTTCCTTCACATGATAGAGACAAAAGTAGCTGCAGGTGAAGTGGCTTGCTAGATTTTTGTTTAGTCTCTTGTGCATTTCTCTATTTGTTTATCTTATGAATACATCTAAAATAAGCCACTTTCATGTAATTCTTATCTAAGAGTATTTTCTTCCATGGGACCCAAACTATAATACCATTTATAAACTTGTAGACTCATGAAGCATAGCAAATATTCAGTGAAGAATTCTTTTTTTTTCTTTTATTTTATTTTTTTGCCAGTCCTGGGCTTGTGCTCAGGGCCTGAGCACTGTCCTTGGACTTTCTCAAGGCTAGAGCTGTACCACTTGAGCCTCAGCACCACTTCTGGCCTTTTTCTATGTATGTGGTACCACGGAATCGAACCCGGGTCTTCATGCATGCTAGGCAAGCACTTTAACCACTAGGCCAAACTCACAGCCCTCAGTGAAGAATTTTTAATGTTTCTTTGTTTTTGTTTTTGAATTTTTAAATTTATTATAAAGGTGATGTACAGAGAAGTTATAGATATGTAAGTCACCCAATGAGTATGTTTCTTTTTGAACAGTTTAACCCCCTCCCTCCAGTTTTTCCCCTCTCGGACACCCTTTCCTCCCCCAAGTTGCACATAATTCCTTTCTAACATAGTGTCTAGTGGATTTCACTGCTGAATGGGCTCACCTTTGTCCCACCACTTCTTCCCCTTCCTCTTCCCCTCTCCCAATCAAATAAACATGTACAGAACATAAACTGTACAGAAATCACATCAAGTGTACAGTGACAGAAGGGACTAAACAGAAAAAAAGAAAGAAAACAAATGAACTTCAAATAGTGCAATAAACCAAGTTCTTATATAAATGAGCTCCTAGAAACAGAAACGTTTTAGTTTTAAGTAAATACTTCCATAAAACTTTTACCTGCAAAAATTTATACAATAATGCCTTAAGATGCAAGCATTTATAGCATTCCTGAACTTCTTCATATTATTCTATAGTCAACCGTGTACTTTCACCAACTTATTAATAATGTGTTCTTAAACTTATTTTGACTTTCATGTACATGAGATCATACAGCAAGTACACTTTGCTTTATTTACAAAGTGTAAGGTGGTCTTAGTCCATCTGAGCTATAGAACTAAACACCAGCACCATGGACTATGTGGTTTGTAAACACTAAAATGTTAGGTCTCAGATTTCTAGATGCAGGGAAGTCCAAAATCAACATGACCTTCCTGGTGAGGCTCCATTTTCTCACAACTTTCTTCTCATTATAACTTTGCATAGCATCGAGGATCTCTTTCACAGAGGACGCACGTGAGGCTCCATCTCATTTAGGAGGACTCTATTTTCATAAGCTCATTATCTACAGTGGTCCCCTTTTATAATGTTATTCATGCCATCATAGTAAGAATGAGAATCATTATGAAAATACACACAAAAATGCAAAAAGAGTTGGAATTTCATATATTGTTGGTAAAAATGTACATCAAACAATCATTATGGGAATCAATATGGAGATTCCTCAAGAATTAGAAGGGAAAAACACTATTTGATCTGTTATGTACTCCTGGGTATTTCTTGAAAGAATTGTAACTAAACACATATTTTAGACAGTGCTAAAATATGTACGGAACCAATCTAAGTTCCCAACAACCTATGTATTATTGAATAAAGGAAATGTAAAGAATACATTATCACTTATTAGAAAAAAAATAATAGATGGGCATATCATCCTGTTAAGCAAGATAAGCCAAGTCTGAAAGAAGAATAATGCTGACAAACTTTTGAATATTAGCTACTAGAGAACAAGAGCTGGGGAGGAAAAAAATGGCAGAATGACAGGGGAGTTTGTGATTATAATATATAATTATACAGAATTGTATAAGTATTATAAAATATAAGAGATGATTATAAAATAGTATATTGTATCATTATATTATACTATATTTATAATATTTAGGTATAACCCAAATATATTAGATATTATATACATATGTAGATATAAAATATCTATACATTATATAATTTATATAATACATATTATATAAATACAATTCATGTACTATATAATAAAATGTCTAGTATGTACATTATATAAAGAGGTATTCTGTTTTTGTATTTATTATATATACATAGGTATGTGTGCACATATATATCAAATGAAAATTTCATAAGAAACCTTGCTAAAAATCTTAAAAAAGTAAAGAGGACATAGAATTTACCAGTTATAAATTGTCAAAGAACTTTATTTATATTTGTGGAAAGAGAATAAAGAAGCCTGATGATATAAAAGCCCCTTGAACAACTAAGTAAAGATAATTGAAAATGAAAAAAATATAGAATATCTGAATTGATAAAAGTATGTTACACAAGTAAGTAGACATATTACAATAGAAAAAAAACTCTTCATACATTGTGCTGAGAAATAAAGCAGTACTAAGTGGGCATTTATCAATTGGAGAATTTTGTTTTTACTATTTTATTTCATGAATCTATTGAGAGTTTTTTATCCTCTAGAATGAACCAAATATGTCAATAGTAGGAAAATCATTGTCTTTAAATATGTACAACTGGATCTGGCTTATAAAAATATATGAAAAAAATATGTACAACTGGAAAACCTTATGAACAGTGTGAAATGAGGAATTAAGAAACAATAAACAAATTATTAAAATTCATCCCAAACTAAATATTATTATTACTAAGCTCCAATCTTCCTAGAATTTTCTGAATTTTATTAGGAAATTAGTGTAGAGACCAGAGCATATAAAACTATTGCCACCAAATCATAAAAGCATCTGTGTTCACATTCTTAGACTACTGCAAGAGAATTCATAAAATAGAAGATATAAAAGACAACAGAATTTTATTTTTCATAGATTTCAAGTCATCATCATGATTCTCTCTCCCCCCCCCTCTCTATTTCTCTTTCTTTCTCTCTCAGTGGTTGCCTGCAGTCCAGAGATGCCTGGGATTGTGTGGCTTGTGGTTGCATAACTTCAATCTCTCCCTCTACAATTATCACAGAATGCTATTTGGTGCCACTCATAATTAACATATAAAAATGGTAGTGTCATATTGTTCTCACAAAAATGCTAAGCTGAGCTAAACAATGCAATTGCAATTGTCTTGAATTGTTTGCTTAACCAAATTCTATGCGCTAACATTTTATTGAAAATTGGTAAAGTGTTTTGTTTGAGGTAGCAAATGCTGAAAGTTCTTATATTTTGTGATCACTGATTAAATTTAAAATCCTTTGTAATATAAAAATATTCATAAATATTTAGCAAAATGTAAATGCCAAGGTGAATATTTGAATTCTAAGTGGAAAAACTCAAATTAAATCTTTGTTGTTGGACTAAGGCAACAGGGGAATTGAGAAATATATTCCACAAGTAATTATTTTTTCCTGCATCTTGAAGGAATAATCCTTTCTGATATCTGGAAGAAATAGGATTTATAGGAACTATTATTTAAAAGTAGAAGAGATCGAGATTGGAAAACGTAACTATGAGTAAAACTATATATATTTTACCTTGAACACATTGAACAGTTAAATATTTATTATAAAAAGCTATTTTATGTAAATACATTAAAAAACTGATCAGTGCAGTTATGAACATCATCATGCAGACTGAATTTAGATAATGCAAAATAAAGAGCACTCAAAATACAGTTCTCATCTTTTCTTATTTTAAAAAGAGAAATTCAAAATGAAGAAATTAGAAAGTAAATCCAAAGAATTAATTAATAGTTCAATGAATGATTAAGTGGCTTAGCAACATGTTGTGCAAGTCCTTATCATTACACAAATAGTTGTGCAAGCAATGAATATCTCACTTATTACACAGATATTTCTCTGATATCTTTATCAGATACCAATTTTATCTAGTTGATTTCACAAGTCTTAGTTTTGTTAGAATTCTCTGCTTAGAGCTCTTCTTTGAGTTCTCTGAGGAATGTAAATGCATTCACATTATTTTTGTCCTAGAGATAGACTGAAATGTGTACTTCACATTTTACTGCTAAGGAATTTTTACTCACAGGAACCAAAGGACAAACCTATCATAAGACAAAGCAAAACAAATTTAATGTGAAATAAAAGTACAAACTATTCATGTACAGACACCTAAAGAGAGTGGTTGTTTCAAATGGACTGAAATTATAAAGTTTAGATGTAATGAAGGCAATTTTTAAAAGACTGTCAGAAATCTGTGTGTATGTGTGGGTGATGTGGTATGTGTGTTTGGGTGAGCACATGTGTTACTTGTGATCAGAATATGTAAAGAAATTGGATAAAAGCACAAAAGACAGAATCATATTGTTCTGATTTATATCATGCTCATATGCTAACTCATATGTATACTAACAAAATTAATACATGGAAATTATGTTGTTTTTTAGTTACATCTTAACACTTAAAAAATTGAATATGGGTCCAGGAGCATGGCCTAGTTGTAGAGTGCCTGCCTAGCATGCATGGAGCGTTGGGTTTGACTCCTTGGTACCACATACATAGAAAAATCTGAAAGTAGTGCCATGGCTCAAGAATAGATCACTTACCTTGGGAAAGCCCAGGTCAGTGCCCAGACCCTGAGTTCAAGCCCCAGGACTGGCAAAAAGAATATGAATGTATATCTTTTCCTAGATGCTATTTTGAAGAAAATAAAATTGTGTAATTAATATAATGCAACAACTATTTAATCAATGCTGTGTTGTAAGAGAAGGATAATTTTGTCAGCACAGGTATTTATGAAATAGCTTGAAACAAAAATGTAGTCAACGGACAAAAATGCCAAGCAAATACAACAATTTTTTTACCTTCTAATATAGCAGTCATTTGTTTCCTTAAAGAAGTGACTTAAGTCATGTCAGTGATGATTGAGAACAAATGATATGGAGAGTAAAGACGCCTTGACTTGGTAAGCCAAAGAGATGAGTGAGTAAATCAATAATGAATCAAGCAAGGTGCCAGCACATTTGGAGAGTTACTTGGCTTCATTGAGGTGATAGTAGAATCCATCAAAAACTAATCCAATGAAAGCACCTCAAAGCTCTACTAAAACTAGGACAGCTTTGGATTTGAGTACAAAAGTCTTTATTGCCATATCAGTCCTGATAAAGTCCTCCTTGTTTTAAAGGAGTACCCATCAACCTGACCATACAAGTAAGATTACTAAAATATTTTGGAGGACTGAGTATTTAAGAACGCACTCTTTATGCAATGTGAGATAAGCAATATGTAAGGAAATATGGTAGGCTGATTTAGCCTTAAGAATTTTTTAATTAGGGATTAATGTTTGATTAGCTATTTTAGTTTGTTCTGAGCTATTTATACCATCACAATTATTAACAAACATATGCATATGGTATACACTTACATTATATATTGTATTCATATGAAAAGTTACACACTCACATTTAGTTATGTATTATTTTATGATACATAAGATTATCTTTATGAAATTCTTTCAGGAATTATTTTCTTTCTTTAGGTGTCCATTTTCAGATCTGGTATATGCCTCTTATAACCTAGGCATTGCAGTATTTTTGCTCAGATACCTGTTTCCATCTTGCCTCACCCTGAGGGTGGAAGATACGAACACAGATGTCAGAGGAAGCAACAGAGCATAGGGAGAGAAAGAAAAAAAATGTGTGTGTGTAAGCTATGAAAAATTGACCCCTAGTAATGGATTTCCCAATCTAAGCCAGTTCTGAAAAATACAGAGGATGGTTATTTCTTAAACAAATGTCCATCCCATGCAAAAATGTAAACATGCCAACAATGTAAACATGCCAAAGAGAAGCTGTAAAATACTTCCCTGAAGTGAAAATTTAATGTTCTTTTCTTCTTAAAGACAGAAAAAGGAAGTAAATGTACTAATTACCTGCCTTATGTAACTGCAACCCCTCTGTATATCACCTTTACAGTAAAAATTTAAAAATAAAAATAAAATGATAATAAACTTTAAAATACACATGTGAATCTAATGTGTATAATCAAGGTATTATAGGAGGGGACTTTCAATGAATAAAAATCTCAATTCTTACATGAGAAATGATGAAAATATATCAAATTAGATGAGAAATTATTACCTTTGGTAGAAAGTATGAATAAACATTGGGATTTTAAAGGGAAAATTTGTTAGTTTTTGTATACTATCTTTGCAAAAACACTATTTGTCTTGCAAGTAGCATATAATACCTGAACAGAGAAAAGAGATGATGAAAGTCCCTAAATAACAATATTTTTGCCTTTGACCTTGGTTTTGTGATTTGGATGCCAGCACTTCCCCAAAAAGCACCAGTAGATTCTAATGTTATGATCCCAATACTTTAATAAAGAATAGCAGAGATAAAAATAACTTAAATCCTGTTTGAGAAAATATTGGAAATTCTGCAGTCATAATAAAATTCATAGTTCCAACATTTTTCTAGAACTCCAGTCTGCCTGAGAGTTGTAAGTAATGCAAAATAAACATTAAGAATGACATAAAACAAGAATGGGAAATCAATTCACATTTGAAGAAATGACTATAGATTTCACTCACGTTGCTTTATCCATTTGCCTGTTTATCTAAATTTGACTGACAAATTCAATGTTTTCACTGTTGTCTTGTTAAATTTTCAGAGAATAACTTTTTATTTCCCTGCCATAAAAAGGAAAATATTGAAGACCATATAAATTGCTCAAGACCATGACATAAGTAGATATTAAAACTTATTAGAACTTAGATTTAAATCTTATTTCCCATAAGATAATTATTCATTCTTTTTCCAGGTTTTGATCTAGAATAAATGTTATTATGGTTAATATTTAGATATTCATTTTATTATTTTTTCTTGCCACTCCTGGGGTTTGAATTCAGGGCCTAGGTAACTGTCCTTGAGTTTTCTCAAGGCTAGCACTCTACAAATTCAGCTACAGCACCACTCCCAGCTTTTTTCTGTGTATGTGGTACTGAAGAATTGAGCCCAGAAATTCACCTATATTAAGAAAGCACTGTACCAGTAAGCTAAACTCCAGGCTCTTATGGCTAGTATTTAAAACTAAATCTCTTCAGCAGGGCATGGTGGCTCCCCCCTGTAAATCCTAGCTACTCAGGAGTCTTACATCTGAGGATCAAG
The DNA here is from genome assembly GCF_031878675.1 of Megascapheus bottae. NCBI lineage: Eukaryota > Metazoa > Chordata > Mammalia > Rodentia > Geomyidae > Megascapheus > Megascapheus bottae. The sequence continues at coordinate 25,259,653 of NC_143515.1, forward strand.
GTTCAAAGTTAGCGGAGGCAAAAAATAATCTGAGAGACTCTTATCTCCAATTAACCTCTAACAAACAGGAGGTGTGGCTTGGCTCAAGGGTTGGGCAGTAGCTTTGAGCTGAAGAGCTGAGGTACAGCATCCAGGCCAAGTTCAAGCTCCATGACCCACCAAAAAATAAAACAAAACAAAACAAACACAACAACAGGAACAAAAAACACTAAATCTCTTCAACAATCGTTAGTAACAAACCTATCATTTTTTTTTGCAAGTTGTGGGCCTTAAACTCAGGGCCTGACCACTGCCCTTGGACTTTTCTCAAGACTAGAGCTCTACCATTTGATTCACAGCACCAATTCCAGCTTTTTTCTATGTATGTGGTATTGAGGAATCAAACCCTGGTCTTCATGCCTGCTAGGCAAGCACTCTACCACTAGACCAAACTCTGGCCCCCCCATCATTTTTTTTAATTGAACAAAATGGACCGAATTGGCATCACTCATCTATATAATGCTATTCTCCATTGTAATTTAGGAGTAACGTAAAATCACTTTTTGAATGATACAATTAAGTTAATATTGGTGATATTAGTCACACTACTTTCTTTTTTTACCTTTTATTTATTTATTTTATTTCAATGTACAGAGGGGTTACATTTATGTTTGCCAGATAGACGGTGCATTACTTCTCACATATTGATATCCCTTCTTATGTTTTTGTCCCCATTTCCCTCCCCCCCCCCCCCCCCCGATTTTTCCCCTCCTATTTCAAATGAACAGTTAAACATCTATATAATATACGAGATAACGAAGTGGGATAATGTAACAATATGAGATTAACCAAAGGGCAACACAAGAGAAGAAAGAAAAACATAATACATAAAGAGTAGCAGTCACTTATAATTAAGTTCTTGTTACCATGTCCAGGAGGTCCACTAATTTGGCCTCATCCTATATTGCCTTATGTATCTAGAGTTTGAGCTATTGTAATCTTCTGCTAGGAGAGTTTTGGAACTGTCATACTACTTTCTTATGGAAGATATTATTCAGATGTCTTGAAGCAAACTTCACAATTTTTTTCCAGTCCTGGGGCTTGAACTCAGGGCCTGGGAACTGTCCTTGGGCTTTCTCAATGCTAGAGCTCTATCACTTGAACCACAAGAACACTTCTGGCTTTTTCTGTGTTTGTGGTGCCAATGAATGGAACCCAGGGCTTCTTGTATGCTAGGCAAGCAGTCAACCAATAGGCCATAATCCTCATGCTTCACAATTTTTTTCTACTCTATTTTTCCTTATTTTTTCTCTAGGCCTTTTGTGATTCTCATTGTCACAAATTTTGAATGTCTGTTTCTGCTAAATACTGCTAAATTGCCAATCAATATATTTGTAAGTGGTGAAAACTTAGTTATTTCATAGATAGTGAGTTTTCATCTGAAATATCTAAAAACAAAATGTTAATGTGCATTTTGATAAAATAAGGTACATAAGTCTATATTGGAAGTCAATAAGTTAAAAGTTTTAATTCCAGAATTTTCTCTTGTTCTTCATACTTACACAGCCTACACACAGCCATGGATTCACCACATTAAAACAATATTTCTGGCTGGCATCTGTAGTGACTTCTGAATAGCCATATAGTTTTGTTTTTCTTTTTAAAACTTCAAAGCACATAGCTACATTACATTTAGTTACCATGTTATTTCAGCATGGAAAACCATTTTAAGAACTAGAAATAGGAACATAAATGACATGTTAAATTTTCATCACCAAGTCAGTGAAGTGTTTTCCTTTTTGACACATTGTAGTGTGTAATGAAACATAATGGTGTGAAAAGGCTAAGTAGAAAGCAACTGCATGAGGTCTGCCCAAAGAGGGAAAGGGGCTACAATACATGAATTATTCTTTAAAGAATAGTGATATAATTGGAAGTCTATTAAGTTTATGTGGACTTCAATTGTTTTACAATCTGAAATGTTTAGTTTGTATCTGTACATCTATTAATTATGATTATGAGGAAAGCATGTAGTTTAACAAAGAGAAACTGAATATTATTTAAATAGTTTTTATTAAGCATGTATTACTAAAAACGACATTACCACCAACAAATCAGTATTTTTCTGAATTTTACTAAAAGTTTTCCATAGATCAAATCAATTAATTGGCAGCAAAAAATGACTAATCAATATAGTTCTTATTGTTCATCAAATGAACAAAGTGAGTACCTTTTGTCTTTAGACAAAGGTACTCTGGCACATACAATTCATGCTCAAGGACCACATTCTTCCTACCAGCAGTAAATAAAAAATTATGTAATCCTACACAATTGCAAATTAAATATAGTTTTAAATTACCAGATAGGTAATGACACTGGGATTTTGTTTTTGGATTTACTTTTTGAAAAAATAAGACAAGAATGTATTTAACCTTAATAGAGAGTTGTGCTTGGACAGGCGATGATGGGTAACTAAGAAATAAAGACCCTGGAGCAGTGGGTGGATGGTATGGTCACAAATAAAGGTTTATAGCTGTGATCTCAGACACAAAGCCTAATCCTATTTCATTGCTGCAAAAGATCACTTCATTGTTGAAATTGTAAACTGTTTCTCGCATCCTGAATGTAAAAGTGAATGCTTTCTTCAGTATCCAAACCCCTTTATTTCAGCAACAAACTCAGATTTACATTGCCCCGCAATCAATATTCAGCCTCCTTAGTGGAATAATCTATTTCTTTGGGAAAGGAAGGCTCTTGAGTATTGTCATGTATTGGTTTTGCCACTTCATCTGTATTGAGAGTTGTGATGACTATCCTTTACATCAAATTATCAAACTAAACCAGGCACTCTGTTGATCTGCTTCTGGTTTCAAACTTCACTTTAAAACATCAGCATGTTATTGATCCTGGAAAGCTTAAGAAAACATAACTCACAATCACTTATTTAAAAAAAAAACATTTCTGAAACTATTCACAAACTGATTTCTCAAGCTAACTTTGTTCTGGCCAAGCCTAGGGGCAGAAAGTGCTAAAGTGTTCTTATTCTAAACCTAGAATTCAGCTCCTTTTCTGATCATATGGTTCAGTATATGCTTATAAATGGTATCCTCATGTAACCTAAAGGCTATTTAATAAGAATTTGTCTTTCAAAAGGAACTGGTCCCTAAGAATTGATATGATTAAAGAATCAGGTTTCCTGATGCAAAGAAATAAATTAAGTGATTGGTTTATTAAATTAATAACTGGTTTGATTCTATGTATCAATCAGTGAGGAGTTCAAAATCATTTCATTTTTCCAGTCTGATGATATTGTTTTTCAGATTTAAGAGACAGAAGAACAAAAGTTGCTATGTTCCAAATGAATATAAAACAATTTTTTTGCATAACTCTGGTTAACTTCCATCAAACAGACTTCTTACTAGTGCTCTGCAAAGTGAAAAGTTCAAAGACAAGTTATAAATCATGGACCTGTAATAGTTTCCAATTTGAGTGTTTTATTATTAAAATTTTTGGTAAATTGTATAATCCACATAATTAATGTTGATGCTAGTAAAGAAGTACATTCAGAAAAAAAGCGAAATCTTATTTTTTCTCATCAAAGAACTTTGCACAGTAGTTTGATTAAGAAAAGCTGATTTTTTTCAATGGCTATAATATAGGCTATAAAAACCTCAAATTATATAATCATTGAATCCAGATTAGGGAGAAACAAATTTTGATGTGATTGGAATATGAAAATTTAATAATTTTATGAATTAATATCAAGTTATTTATGAAGCTTATACAGTTAAAATAGTGCAAAATAGCATCACTTTATGGGATCCCATAGTACAATTGTTCAATAGTGTTTATTTTTGCCATGTAATGATATTTCATGGATAGAGAATCACTAAAGGATCCCAGTGCAGTGGCTCACTCCTGTAATCCTTGCCACACAGGATGCTGAGATCTGATGACTGTGGTTCAAGGTCAGCCCGGGTACTACAGACCTTGGAAGTCTTTTTTATTAATTAATTAATTTATTTATTTTTATTGTAATTAATAGAAGGGCAACAGTTATATTCACCAGATAGTAGGTGCATTGCTTCACACACATTGATACACATTCTCATGTTTTTGTCCCCATTTCCCTCCCCTAATCCCCTCCCCTCATCTTGTTTTACCCTCTTCCCTTTCTTATTTCAAATAAACAAATTATCATATATACAATATACCAGATAACAAGGAAAGATACTGTAATAATATGAGAATAACCAAGGGACAGCAAAAGAGATGAGAAATAACAGTACATTAAGAACAATTATCACACACTATTCAGCTCTTGATACCATACAGTGAAGGTGCTTTCATTTAGCCTCATCCTATATGGCCTTATATAGGTAGGTTTTGAGCTATTGTAATCCTCTGCTAGGAGAGTTCTAGATGTATACTATTAAAAATGAGGGAAACCACTGAGCCTATGTTACTTTGGGTCCGGGTTACTTCAATTACTATGATTTCTTCCAAGTCTTTCCTTTACCTTACAAATGGGACAATGTCTCTCTTTCTGATGTCAGCTTAGAATTCCATTGTGTATAAATACCACATCTTGTTGATCCAATCATCAACTTAGGGACATCTGGGTTGGTTCCGTATCTTTGCTATGGTAAATAGTGCTGCAATGAACATTATTGTGCTAGTGGCTTTAGTATTTCCTTGTTTCTGGACAATTGGGAAAATATCAAGTAGTAGAATTGCTGGGTCATAGGGGAGCTCTATCTTTAGTCTTTTTTCATATATTTTTATTGTAATTAATAGAAGGGTTACATTATATTCGCCAGATAGAAGGTGAATTACTTCACATACTTTGAAACCCTTTCTCATGTCTTGGTCCCCATTTCCATCCCCCCATGCCCACCCCTCATCTTTTTCCCCCCTTCCCTATCCAATTTCAAATAACCAAATACAAATATATCCAACATATCAGATAACAAAGTGAGATAATGTAACAATATAAGATAACCAAGGGACGGCAAAACAGATGAGAGATAACATAGTACATTAAGGACAACATTCACTCATTAAATGGCTTTTGTTTCTATATCCTAGAGGTCCTTTCATTTAGCATCATACTTTATGGCCTTATGTGTCTAGGTTTTGCTCTATTGCAATTCTCTGCTATGAGAGCCCAAGGTTTCTACTGAATATGACAAATGATGGAAACCATTGGGCCTATGTTCCTTTGAGTCTTGCTTACTTCACTTAATATAATTTTTTCAAAGTCTTTCCATTTCCAAAAAAAATGGGGTGATGTCATTCTTCCTGACAGCAGCATAGAATTCCACTGTGTATAAATACCACAACTTGTTGATCCACTCATCAAATGAGGGACATCTGGGTTGGTTCCATATCTTTGCTATGGTGAATAATGCTGCAATGAACATTGTTGTGCTAGTGGATTTAGTATGCCCTAGATTTTGGATGGTTGTGTAAATGCCAAGTAGTGGGATTGCTGGGTCATAGGGGAGCTCTATGTTTAGCCTTTTGAGGAACTGCCATACTGCTTTCCATAGGGGTTGAACCCCCACCAACAGTGTAGTAGTGATCCCTCCTGGCCACATCCCCTCCAGCATCTGTTGTTATTCGTTTTCTTGAACCTGGCCATTCTAACTGGAGTGAGGTGGAATCTTAGAGTTGTTTTGATTTGCATTTCTTTTATGGCCAGAGACGTCGAGCATTTCTTCATGCGTCTACAGGCCACTTTTGTTTCTTCTTCGGAACAAGACTCTCTTTAAGTCTTTGGCCCATCTTTTAATGGGATGGTTGTTACTTTGTAGATTAGTTTTGGAGTGATTCAATTTTTTGAGTTGTGGATTTATTTTAGATACAAGGCCTTTGTCCATTGTATGGTTGGTGAAGATCCTCTCCCATTCTGTATGCTTCCTAATTAATTTACTAGCTATGTCCTTTGCCATATAAAAGCTCTGCAGTTTAATGCAGTCCCACTTATCCAGCCTTTCTATGATTTGCTGTGATTCTTGGTCCTTAATTAGAAAGTTTCGACCTGTGCCAAAGTGGCCTAGTGTATCTCCTATTCCTTCCTGTAAAGTGTTCAGTGTATCAGCTTTTACCTCGAAATCTTTGATCCATTTGGAGTTAATTCTAGTGCAGGGTGACAAAGAAGGATCCAACTTTATTTTTCTGCAGGTACTTAACCAATTCTGCCAGGACCACTTGTTGAAGAGGCTGTCTTTCTTCCATTCTAATTTTTTGGCTCCCTTGTGAAAGATTAGGTGGCCATAGGTCTGTGGTTTAATATCTGGGTCCTCAGTTCTATTGCATTGGTCTTCAGGCCTGTTCTTGTGCCAGTACCAACCTGTTTTGATAATTATAGCTCTGTAATAGAGTCTAAAGTTTGGTATTGAAATTCCTCCTGCACTGTTCTTTCTGCTAAGAAATGTTTTTGCTGTAGGGGGTCTTCATTATTCCATATGAAATTTTGGATTTCCTCTTCTATTTCTTTAAAGAATGCCATTGGGATATTGATGGCTATTGCATAGATAGCCCTTGGCAATATTGCCATTTTCACAATGTTGATTCTTCCAATCCAGGAGCATGGTAGGTTTTTCCATTTCCTCAGTTCTACTTTAATTTCCTTTTTTAGGGTTTTAAAGTTTTCTTCAAAAAGATCCTTTACATTCTTAGTTAAGATAATTCCTAGGTACTTTATTTTCTTTGTGGCTATTGCAAAAAGAGTTGCTTTCCTGATTGTTACCTCGTTCCTTTCACTGTTGGCATAGAGGAAGGCAGTTGACTTTTGAGGGTTAATTTTAAACCCTGCTACCTTTCCAAAGTTTTGAATCAGCTCAAGAATCTTGGGAGTGGAGTCTATAGGATTCTTTAAATACAGAATCATGTCATTTGCAAAGAGGGATCCCTATTTGGATCCCCTTTATACTTGCTTCTTGCCTTATTGCACTGGCTAGGAATTCTAATACTATGTTAAAGAGGAGTGGAGTGAGTGGGCATCCTTGTCTCGTTCCTGATTTTGAGGGAATGGCTTTAGCTTTTCTCCATTAAGTATAATACTAGCTGTGGGTTTGTCATACACAGCCTTTATTATATTGAGTAATGTTCCATGGATTCCTAGTTTCTCCAGAGCTTTTAACATAAAGGGGTGTTGGATCTTGTCAAATGCCTTTTCTGCATCTATTAAGAAAATCATGTGATTCTTGTCCTTGGTCCTGTTGATGTGTTGAAGTATATTAATTGATTTGTGTATGTTGGAACCAATTTGCCTCCCTGTGATGAATCCTGTTTGATCATAGACAACAAGGGAGGTAGGAAAAGAATAATGCAGGAGTGTAAGGTTATTATAGTAATGAAGAAAAGGTATGGAGTAAGGGTAACTGAACTAAGATGATAGGCAGGTAGAATATTTGAGTAGAAAGTTTAGATGAACTTAGATAAAACTTATGAAAATAAGAAGAGTAATAAGAAGAATATATAGAGATAAGAGGGAGGTAGATATAGGAGATTTCAATGATACAAATTTTAAAAGAAAAAAGAAACAAAACAACAACAAAATAAAATAAAACATAACACACACACATAAAAAAGAAAGAAAGAAAAGGAAAGGTGGGGGGAGATTCCTCACTATTGTGAGTTCTTACCCAAGGGATTCTAGGGTTGAGGACCAGGAGTTTAAAAAGCAGGTTACTTTATCAGTATAGATATCATTTTTATTCACACTGTACCCAGAGCTGTCACTGTGTTTCTAGGATTGACCACAGTGACAGAAGGAATGCGGGAAAAGATAGGAGAAAAATTTTAAAAAAGGAATGAATCATAACATTGGAAAAAATTGTGTGGGTAAAATGGCAAAGAGAAAATAAGAACACCTAAAAATACAAATGAAAAAAGGGTAGAACAAGAACAACAACAAAAAAAACAAAAAGGGTATTCTTCAGTTTTTTTTGGTGGGGGGCAGTGTCTCTAATAAATTCGGGATCCAAACACTTCAGAAAGTCTTTTTCTCTTGTGATTTGGCTGAAAGACCCGCGGGTGGCTTTGTTTACCAGGTCTGTGGCCAATGCAGGGGACTTCAGCAGTGCTGGGGCTGGATTACTGGCTAAGGGATCTCTGGGAAATCCTTTGCCAGTTAGAAAGATGGCCTTTCTAACACCACCTTTCAGGCCTCCAGTTGCTTTGGCTGGGTCTTTGTCAGCAGTCAAGGTGGTGCTGCTCTCAGCTCGTGGGGGAGGGGCTCCCTCCCAATGCCATTCCTTGAGCAGAAATGGAAACTTCTCCTTAGAGGTACTAATAAATTGCTGGCTTCTCTGGTTCCATGAAGCTGGCAGGTCTGTGCACGGCCAGGTGTCAGGTCTGGGCTCGCACAGGCTTTGTGTGGCTCTGCAGCTGGCGAGTCTGTGCCCCCTTGAAGTGCTGTCTGCTCCACGGCGGGGCTCCATGCTGTCTTCTCACGTAGGTATTCTGCCTTTTTCCTATCTGACTGAGATCTCTGGTGCTAAAGCTTACTTAGGATCAATTTTTCATAAAGAACTGTCCCCTACAGTGCCAGAACTTGTATCTTGGCGAGAGTTCAGAACCACTGCCATCTTTTCCTGATCTCTATGTTTAGTCTTTTGAGGAACCACCATACTGCTTTCCATAGTGGTTGAACGAGTTTACACTCCCACCAACAATAATGATCCCTCTTGGCCACATCCCCGCCAGGATAAACGTCAAATCCAAATTTTTGCTTAAAGCTAAGATTTAACATGGTTGAAATCACAAATATAACAATGAAAGATGTTGGACATACTGTCATCAGATTAAAACTGAAAGGAATAACATTGTTACAGTATCTCACTTTGTTATCTGATATATTGGATATATTTGTATTTGGTTATTTGAATTTGCGTAGGGAAGGGGGGAAATAAGATGAGGGGTGGGGGTGGGGGCAGGGAAATGGGGACCAAGACATGAGAAAAGGTATCAATGTATGTGAAGTAATGCACCTTCTATCTGGCGAATATAATGTAACCCTTCTATTAACTACAATAAAAAAATATATGAAAAAAGTTGAAATGTTTGAAAACTTGGCTAATTACCTAAATTCTCCACTGAGTAGTAAATTCATTTTATATTGATATCAAGTTTAACATACAGTTTAAGGTGATGAATTTCAGGAAGCTGAGAAAACTGAATGGGAGATTGGCAGGAAAATGGAGCAAAGAACACCCACAGTCATAATATTCAATATACGTATGAGAGAAATGAAGTGGGGAAAAACATGAATCTGAGGGGAAGGAGTAAAAGGGATTGGAAAAAATAGAAGGGGTAAGTGATCAATAAGTACGGGACATATAAACATATAAACGTATACATTAAAGTGTAATCCACTTATAAAAAGTTGTTGAAGGTTAAAAAATGAAAATAAGAGAAATTTTAAAATTGTTTTTCACCAGGCACTAGTGGCTAATGCCTTTCATCCTACCTATTGAGGAGGCAGAGATCTGAGGATGGCGATTCAAAACCAGCCCAGGAAAAAACCACCAGAAAACTGGACTTGGGATATAATTCTTAGTAGGCTTGGGAAGTTTACTAAGTGGTATGAAGGAAATACATGTATGTGCTCCTTCTGAAAGCTAGAATCAGAAAGGTATAACTAGATTTGACATCAAGGCTTTGTAATCTGAATCACTCTATTATCAAAAAAAATAAGTAGATAATTCAGAATTGCAGTAAAAAAATCTAAATAAGCATTAAGTCACTAAAACTTGATAAAAAAGGAGAGCAAGAGAGAGCAAGGAGAAAAGTGATTACATTTTTCCTGATACAATAATTGATAATTCCCCAGTTTTATTCCGAGATGCAAGTGAAACAGGTTAAGATAAAAATGTTTTATGATATTGTTAATATCATTACAGCTTAGCAATTAGAGTTTTTATATATAAACTCAGGTCTTTTGAGAGTTATCTATTCAATACATTGGCTCATTTATTAATTGGATTGTTCTCACTTTGGTTGTTTCACTTTTAGAATTTTTTTATAAATATATTCCGGATATTAATCCTTAATCTTTATGAATACATTTTTGAATCCTTTATCCTTTATGAATACCTGGCTAAACATTTTTCAGTTCAGCTGGCATTTGTTCTCTGATCATTAGTTCCTTACTGTGCAGAAGCTTTATAGTTTGAGACAGCCCCACTTATCAATTCTTGTTCTTATTTCCAGAAGAAATATTATCATTTATATTTTTTTCATAGGTGAGAACAGAATCTGTACACATTAATGCCTGGCAAGCTTACAATTTTTTTAAAATACTAGATCCTTCCAAATATTTTCTGAAAGTTTCAAAATCTTAATCTTCTACTTTAGAGTTTTTCATATTAAATATTTATTCAATCAACCAATATTTTTTGCTTTTAAGGTACAACTATGAAATATAACATACTACCAATCATAATCGTGAAGTGTGGTTTTGAAATTTTACACACTACTAACCAAAGCCAAGGTTCATGTCTGACAACCTGTTTAAAAAATTAAAATAATCAAATGTCACAAACTAACAATTATTTAGCAGCACAATAAACAACTTTTATTAAATGTGTGCAGCACTTGAACATTTATTGAATGTACAGGAATCCAACTTAGTTTCACCATTTGCTTGACTTTTTTTACTCAAGGCTGTTATTCTAGCACTTAAGACACAGTTTTACTTCCAAAGTCAGTTTGTTGGCTCAGATTACTGATTATAAAAGTTTTCTGGGCCAGGAGTTGGGCCTAGTGGTAAGAGTGCTTGCCTAGCAAGCACAAAGGCTCGGTAGGTTTGGATACCTTGATACCACATACATAGAAAAACCGGAAGTGGTGCTGTGGCTCAAATGGTAGAGCTCTAGTCTTGAGAAAGCTTTGAGTTCAAGCACCCGCACTGGCAAAACAGTGAGAGAGAGAGAGAGAGAGAGAGAGAGAGAGAGAGAGAGAGAGAGAGAGAGAGAGAGAGAGGGAGGGAGGGAGGGAGGGAGGGAGGGAGGGAGGGAGGGAGGGAGGGAGGGGGAGGGAGGGAGGGAGGGAGAGGGAGGGAGGGAGGGGGGGAGGGTGGGAGGGAGGGAGAGGGAGGGAGGGAGGGAGGGAGGGAGGGGGGAGGGAGGGGGGAGGGGGGAGAGAGAGAGGGAGAGGGAGGGAGAGAGACTCATCTACAATAATTATGTGCAGATTTCTATAAAAGGGGCCGGTAGATTTGCCTAGTGGTAAAATGCTTGCCTAGCATGCACGTACTTAGAAAAAGCTGGAAATGGTGCTGTGGCTCAAGTGGCAGAGCTCTAGCTTTGAGAAAGCCCAGTGCTCAGGCCCTTGTTTCAAGCACCAGGACAAGCAAAAAAAAAGTCTGATTATAGACTTAATATAGACTTAATATTGCTTTCCTCTAATGGCTAATTCATTGATTCATTCAGCTATCCATCCATAAATCTATTTACAATGTCTGTCTGTCTATCATCTATCTATCTATCTATCTATCTATCTATCTATCTATCTATCTATCTATATCTTCTAGTATCTATCTCAACATTTATTAGAGGCTGATACTGGAGTTTGAACTGGGGGCCTCACGTTCTCACTAGGCATTTTTTCTCAAGGCTGACATTCCATCATTGGTGCCACACCTTTGTGCCACATCTTGCTAATAAGCATGTACATGCATGTCTATTTATTGAAATATGAAGAGTAAATAGATTGAGTAGTATTCAACCATTAATTGAAGAAGAAGATCCTGATTTTAATGGTATACATTTAATGTTTTATAAACCACTACTTGCTTATGATCCTAGAGCCAATCTTACTCAAAATTAAATAGTATTCGTAGGAAAAATAATAAAGACTATTTTTTGTTTACTCCCTTAGGATGTTTCTAAAGTAGCTGATGATCCTGCCCTGAGTGAGTTTGATTTTGTCTAGGTGGACAAAACATGTTCATTGTATTCAGTTGGGGTCTCTCATTTTCAATGTTGTGCTAACAAACAAATAGCAAGCAAACAACAAAAGCAATGAGAATGGTCTCTTAATTTATTACAAAAAGCAGGTACATACTATAATCACATAGACATCCTCAGCATAGTTCTGATGTGAGGACCACAGTAAATTGGTAAGTACCCTGTAGTTCTTAATTCTGTATTTTATTTCCCTGATTTTTTTCCCTGTGATCTCAGATACACTAGAATTCATGGTGACTCTTCAGGGAATAGCATTCTGCTTTAAAGGAAAAAGGCAGTGGTTAAATTATTTAAATCTGTGTTTTAGTTTTTGTAAGTGTAAAGAAGAAACTAAACTCACTTTCCCCATGTAATATCTAATATATGAAAACAGCTTCTAATGCATTAAAATGTTTCAAAGTAAACTGGGAATACATACACAAGGCAAAAAATTCACATACGACATAATTTTAGCATTTCATTAAAACTGTTGTTAATAATTGATGAGCTTAAGGAAATTAGAAAATGCATGAAAATTATTTGTACTGTGATGCTTGCTTTGCCTGCATACTGTTATGTTTTCATTTACTCTCCTTTATTTTTCCTTTTTTATTGGCATTGATTACAAAGTGATTTTGCTTTCATTTCTTTATGTGTGCATGCAATGTACACATTAGCCCTGTCAGTCACTGTTGTTCATTCTGCTTTCCTAACAAATTTCAACAAGCTTCATTATTCTATTTCATTTGTTTAAAAATGTATTAGTCCAGATTTACCCTCCTTACTTTCTGTGAACTGCTACGGAAACCACATGCAGATATGACCTGTTTTAGATATTGGTCATTAATATTTTCATTGATTGTAAATTTTTCAAACGGGTGTCATCATGGAATTCACACATGCACATACAGTCCTATAATCTGATTAACCCTTTTGATTTCTCTCACTTTCTCCTGTATCTTACACTCTTATGGTCAAAGCTTTTAGTAAATTACTTTTTGGCATCCTCATTGACAAATAGAATATATTTTTATATTGTATTGTTCACCTTCTAAAATATTATTTTCTTTTCCCCACCAATGGAATATAATTTTTTCATGGAAACAATGAGAACAGATAATTCATTAAGCATATTAGCATTACAAAATCATCTACATTTTAATTCTGTGAGGAATGGTAATATCATTTATAGTCCTTTCCTTGCTTCAAGATTATTTAGGTTGTTCTTTCATCCTTTTGTACAGTTATTTTCTAATTTGTCAGGCTCCCTCAGTAATCGGAAAAAAATCTGAGAAAGCAGAGTGTAGGGAGTCTACTTATCTTTGATAGCTTAGGTTACCATTTTGTTGTACTTTACATTGTGTGCCTCGTAAGAAGGTGTTTTCAAAGTTGATGAAACATTTATTCATGGTTGGAAATATGAATGAAAAACTATAAACCTCATGACATGACACTTTGTGTAAGATCCCTAGAGTAATTTTGAGTATTTGGAATGAGGTAAACAAAAGAAAATAAATACAAAATACATATATTATGCCATAGAGTAGAATACTTCATTACTTTTTCTCACTTTGAAATTGAACCATCTCTATTAGATACAAATCTTGCTTTCAAACAGAAAGAGCAGAAGTTAAGGTAAAACAACTAGCAGTACATGTGTAATAATCTTAAAGTGGTATCTCTTAGTAAATACCATTTTATTTCTTGTTTGAAGAAGTTGTTGAAACTCATAAATGCTATAGTACAAATGATTAGTTTCACACACATCTTCGATGCATTTGGGAAAAAAATTACATTTCAATAAATCTTTCAGCCACACAACATTGAATTTTATTAAACTAAAAATTTGAAAAAGTCAGATGGTAGATTATTTTTGTAGGCACTTGAAAAATTCTTTAGGTGACATATAATTAGGCAATTTGGTCCTGCTTGTTGAGTTCCTGTAAATAAAAAAATGGAGAAAAGTAATTGGATAACATTAAAAATAAAGAAGCAATTCTTTGAGGTGAACTGGATTATTAGTTGATGTTTTCTTCTTCTCTCTCACTTTTATTAACAGATATTATTCCCACAGAAAGGTTTCACTGTAGTACTTCCATATGTACATGTAATGTATTTTGATGAAATTCTTTATTTTTGCTACTTTATTATAGACCCTACCCCTCATTTTAATAACTTTGTGAAGATATACTTGATGTCACATATGAAAGGCAATTTCAAACACCAAATCAGGATTAGAACTCATAATAAAAGGCCATTGTTAGCATGTCACTTTTAGTTTCTATAAAAAAATTGATATGAAATAAAATGACTATTATCAAATCTTAAAATGTCACCATCAGGGATATCCTTAAAATATTAAGTCAGTATCATTTTATTCAGACTTTTCATGGATTCCTGAAAGAACTTCTCAGTATGTCTTAAGCAGCAGAGTGATAATTTAAAATTATGATGTGTTTCTCCATCAGATATAGTGGAAGATTTTCTAGAGAAGTGGATGGAAACAGTTATCAGCACATGAATATATGACAAAGTATAAACTATTTTTACTTTATTACACAAAAACACTAAAGCAAGTATCAATGTCATAAGCCATTTATCAGAGCTAAGATTATATGCAAAATAAAGCTCATGTTTTATGCCCTGGTTATGACTAAGTAGTCACTGTATAAAAAATATAATAATAGTAAATCCAAGTAAATGAGGATTGCTGCAAGGCTATAATCAGAGACTTTAACAAGGTAAAGGCAGGAAGATCTTGAGTTTGAGACCTGTCCTCCAAAAGAAAAAAGCAAGAGACTGGCCCCAAAACAAGATTAAAATGAAATGGCTGGGGCTGGGAGTTTGGCCTAGTGGTAGAGTGCTTGCCTAGCATGCCGGAAGGCCTGGGTTCGATTCCTCTGTACCATATACATAGAAAAAGCTGGAATTGGTGCTGAGGCTCAAGTAGTAGAGCTCTAGCCTTGAGAAAGTTCAAGGACAGTGTTCAGGCCCTGAGCTCAAGCCCAGGACTGACAAAAAAAAAAAGAAAGAAAAAGAAACAGTTGTAGATGTTCATTAATTGGTAGAGAGCTTGGCTTGGGAACATAAGGACATACAAAAAGCATTAAAAAGTCAATTTATTTTTATCATTTATAATAAGTTATCTTATTTCTAAGATGTCAATAATAACTGTATATACAGTAATCTATACATACATTACCATTTTACTTGGAAATGCATGCATTAATGTACCCTCTCATATTTATCTAAGCTGTGGGCACTGGGCTTGCCAAAGTAAAACTCTTATTCCTGTGTTCTATCACTGATATTGAAAGAATTATCTAACATAACATTTTTATTTTCTATGTAAAGTCAATTAAGCTTAATTTTGTTTTGAGCATCATTTTTACTTTAATAATGTGATCTCATTTGAGCTACCCTGCTGTGTGAACAAATAACTGTATAAAATTTCTTTATGTATTCAGATTATAATATCTTGGATAGTATGTTTTCCGTCAGAAGACACGATGTTTCTTTATATTTCTTTTTTTCTTTTTTTCTTCTGTCCTGGGTCTTTATCTCAGGGCCTGAGCACTGTCCACGGGCTTTCTCAATGCTAGTGATCTACCACAAGGACAACAGCATCACTTCTGGCTTTTTCTGTGTATGATACCAAGGAATTGAGCTTCCAGCATGCTAGGCAAGCACTCTACCACAAGGCCATGCTCCTGGCCCCAGAGGACAAGATATTTCTAACCAAGAGTTTTTCTTTTAACTCAACATCAGTCCCTTCTTTGATAGTCTTACATCATGGGAAATGTTTTGAAATCCCTTCTATTTTTCCATTCTTTACCATTAAGAAGCCAGATGCTGCTTCACCCTGTCATCCTAGTTAATCAAAAGAATGAAATTTGAGGATCACACTCTGAAGCCAGCCCATGCAAGAAAGTCCATGAGACCGTTATTTCCAATTAACAAAAAACTGAATATCAAGCTCCTGCTCGAGTGATAGAGCACTAGCCTTAAGCAAAAAATAGCACAGGAACACTGTAAGGGCCCTGAGTTCAAGCCCCAAGAAAGGCATATATATGCATATATCTATATCTATATCAATATCTATATATAGATATATAGATACATTTAGGGGGCTTGTTTAAATATTGTGCTTTAAAAAATATTTTATGTGCCTAGGCTTCAAGCTTGTAGTTATTTAAACCATCACTAAGAGAAGGTAGATATTCTTGATGAGCAATATTTTTCTTGAAACTGAGATATAATTGGTTAGACAGTGTATATAAAAGAAATAAAAAGAAAATAATGCCCTGCTTCCTCAGAAGTAACCTTCTATTATCTGTGAACTTGACACAAAAACAGAATAAGTAAATGTCTTAGTGTTTGTAGTTTTATCTTTGAAAAGTGCTTGAATAAATCCTTTTTATTAACTTTCATCAATATGAAATGATGGAGAAAAGTATGTGTCCTTCTTGATTTTCCCAAAGGGAATAATATTTTCAATTTTTATTAAGAAATGCATATTATCATCACTCCTGGAGAGTTTAGAATATTTATAGCCTTGGAATTCTGTGCATTCTTACTCAAAAGCTTGGGGGGAAAATCATTTTTCTGTAATCTTAAATAAAATAGAAGAGGATTTTAAATAAAAGAAAATAGATGAGGGGAGAACAATTGGCCTATTGAGTGAACTGTATTAATTATACTCACTAGAATTCTAGCAAAGTTGCCCAATTAGCAACAAATCATTTGCTGTTTAATGTTCTGTACCTCCCTTTTCTCTAAAATGAAAGTTTCCTGTCTTAAAATTTCTAAATTAGAATGCATGTGACTCCATTAGAAAATGTCTTTTCTCAAGTGGTGGGCTCTCTGGAAAAGTTTTCTCAGTAATATAATTTCAGAGCAATGTGATCAGACATACAAATTAGAAGCCCAAGAGAAGCAATGTTCAAAAATGTACCCACTACCTGACAAATGTAAGTGTAATCCCTCTATACATCATCCCAACAATACAATATAATTATTAAATTTTAAAAAGCTGAGGAATTGAAAGATGGGAGGAAACTAGAGACAGGGGGAAGAGGCAGACAGGAAAAGAGTGGGGGGAAGAAAGGAGACAAGAGGAGGAAAAGAGGGGGAATGGGGAAAGATTGAAGGGAATAGATAGAAAAGAGAGAGAGAGGAGAAATGTAGAGAATGTTTATGCTTTTAGTTTGACACCCATGAGAAAAATCTTCTGTTCCAACCATATGTGATCTACATCTTTTATTCTGACAAATATAAATAACAAGTTCTTTCCTCTGTCTCATTATTATTATTATTATTACTATTATTATTATTATTATTCTCTAAGTGTTTTGTGATGTAAGAAATGTAACTTTTGTGAATTGAGTCCAAAATCTATAACTAAAAAGATAAAATCCTATCTGTCCCAAGTGAGATATTCTGAAGGAGAGTGCTTCAGAAATGAGGATTTTAAGCATTATTTCCTCAGTTGAACTTTGAGAAGTTTTCCACATCTCAGTTCTTAGCATTTCTGGGCCAACTTATTCTCATATTCAGTTTTATAGTATTGTGTAATTGGAAGTAATCTTCCAGACTGGAATTATAAAGAATAGAAACAGAACAACATGATAAGTATCCATATAGCAACCAAGTTCTGCAGATACCGAAAATATGAATTCAATATCTGGATATTGGTGTCACCCATGCATATTTATGCAGATAACACACATAAACATATACACTCATATATTTACACATGCACACAAATACACAAACAAACGTATATGCATTTTTCAGGGCATGCCAAACATGGCCACTCTTAGCTCCATGACTAATGGAAAATAAAAACAGACACAAATAAAACCACATACCCTCTTAAAGCTATTACATGAATTGTAGGGAATAAAGAGTATATATTTCTGCTTATGGGAAAATTTTAAGACATTTTATAGCATATTTTATTTCTTCTGATATTTTTAAAAATAACTAAAAGAAATAGCATTTGAAATGAGTCTATGTTTAAGTTGAAAAGCCAGTGAATGTCAGACTATAAATGACAAATAATAAACACATCAGAGCCACATCAATACTAGCAGCAGTGAACGGAACAACGTCCCTTCAACTGGAAACTTTTAAAAATCATAGCTTTTTTTCTTAATTGCATTTTACTGTGGGGATAATATATAGAGGCATTACAGTTACATTCATCAGGTAATGGCTGCATTACTTCTCAAAACTTGATACCCTTTCTCATGTTTTTGTCCCCCATTCCCTCACCCCACCCTCTTCCAATCCTCTTGTTTCCACCTCTGCTTCCCTATTTCAAATAAACAGATACACAATATATCAGGGAACAAAGTCAGATATGGTGACCACATGAGATTAACCATAAAGGAGGAAACAAAAGAGAAAAGAAATAACTTCACGGATTACATTGAGAACAACAATCAACACACTCCACCGCACTCAGCTCGGGTGTCCAGCGCAGCACAGCCCCCTTCAGCACCTCATCATGGTGTCTTCTGGTCTGCAAATCCTAGGAATTGTCCTGATATTGCTGGGCTGGATCAAAGCCCTGGTGTCCAGCGCCCTACCTACCTGGAAGGTATCCCCCTTCATCAGCATTGTGGAGGCCCAGGTCATGTGGGAGGGGTTGTGGATGTCCTGCGTGATGCAGAGCACCGTTCAGATGCAGTGCAAGGTGCTAGACTTTCTCCTGCCCTGTCCCAGGACCTACAGGCCTCCAGAGCCCTCTGCGCCGTTGTCACCCTCCTCCTGTCCCTGTCTGCCTACTGGTCTACCTCAATGTGGGGCCAAGTGCACTAACTGTGTGGACCACAAGAACTCCAAGGCTCTCTGGTGCTCACCTCTGGGATCATCTTTGTCCTCTCGGGGGATCCTGACCTGATCACCATCTGCTGGACCCTCACGCCATCATCAAGCAATTCTCCAGTCTTCTGGTGGCTGAGGCCCCAAAGCCGAGGCTCAGAGCTTCCCTCTACCTGGCTGGGCTGGGCAGCCTCCGGCTTCCTGCTGCTGGGTGGAGGGCTGCTGTGTTTGTACCTGCCCCTCCCGAGGTTCCAGCCATTACATGGCCTGGCCCAGTTTTCACCACGGCGGGGGTCCCCTAAGTACCCCACCAAGAATTACGTGTGACATGGATGGAGGTGGGATGAACCTCTGAGCTGGAATCACCAAGACATGACCCTGTATTCCTTGGGTGTTGGCTGTTCATACTCTCTGGGTTTGGATTTGTTTTTCCTTCTGCTTTTATGGGGGAGTATAATCTTTTGAAACCCACTTGACAATTAAACAAGATGGTAGACTCCCCTCAGCCTCCCTAATCCCCCCCCAATGCATTGTACTGTTTCTGGCCTTTTTTAATGGAGCTAAATGGGGCTTTGGGTTTCTGGATCTTTCCTCAGTATGGACATCATCACCATCTTGGAAAGCCCAGGAGGCGCTGGCTGCAGGCCCTGAAGGAAGGCTGATTGCAGTTTTGCCTTTGTGGACTCCAGACTGCCAGTTCCAGCAGTTCCCGCTGTAGCCACCACCTCTGGCCTCACTAACTTTTAGGGATATCCACACCCTCTTTGATCAGGCCTCTTCTCAGGCCAGGAAGGACAGGTAATAAATTGCCAAAGAACTATCTATCCTTAGCTTCCCTACTGCTTACCATAACCCCTTCCCAAGTCAGGTCCGCCTGTGACATACACCATACACACTCCCCCTAATCTCACCTTTAATCTTGCCCGCTTTTCGCCCATGTGCTATCCACACAAGGCTTTTCTTTCTTTCTTTCTTTCTTTCTTTCTTTCTTTCTTTCTTTCTTTCTTTCTTTCTTTCTTTCTTTCTTTCTTTCTTTCCTTCCCCCCCTTTTTTTACTAAATATAAATTTTAAAAAAGAACAATAATAAAAATAAAACTTCTGTTTCTATATCCTAGAGTTCATTTTGCTTAGTCTCATCCTATATAGCCATATATACACAGCTATTGAGCTCTTGTGATCCTCTGCTAGTAGAATCCTAGACTTATACTAATTATTACAAATGAGGGAAACCATTGAGCCTATGTTCCTTTGGGTCTGGATTCACTGAATATGCTTTTTTCCAAGTCATCACTCTCAGGGAAGACCTTATATTCTGAAACTTACCTCTGTGCTTTTATTTCCATTCTTCTTTGTACTTTTAGTATCGTGTGAAGTTAAAATATGAATTATAATTTTCAAGTACCTTCAAATATATTGTAAATATATTTTTTAATTTTTAAAGAAATACAACTTAACTGACATATATGTGTGCATATATATATGGCTTTACAATGGTGAATATGTCTATATATCAAGCATCATTTAAAACTAATAAATCTAAATAACCAAATTAATATTAAATCTGCATACATTAATAAATATATAACCTAATAGCATAAATATAACTTAAACATATATTATATAAATATGTAAACTAATAGAATGTAATTTATAAAAAAACTATATAAACTAGTGGTAAATATATATATAAGCGAGTAGTACATAATCAATAATATATAATTTTCTTAACTTGTTAGGTATAATATAATACATATATAATACAATATGTCTGTGCATGTATATTTACATTTGTTTTTAAAATAAACTAATAAACCTAACCAAGTTATTTTAAATCAATATTAGCATGTACCTGTTATACATTTGGCATTATCCAAGGCTATAGAAAACTAGATGTAAAAGGTAAGATCAGTTTTTTTAGGTTCCCACAGTTGAAAAGCAGAGCAAATAAATGAAGAGGAAATTCCTGGCAACTGTGTTAAACACTGTGACAGGGGACACATGGGGTAGGACAGTAAGAAAATGTACGACTCAGGACACATTGGAACTTAAAGGAAGAAGCTTCCAGACAGAGAATAACATCTACTTTGGAACTGCGCTGTGATGAAGGACACAATTCACCAGGATCACTCCAGTCATCGCTAGAGGATGAAAGAGGATGCAAAGATTAAGGGAATTTATGAAGGAATATGATGTATTAGAAGAGCAAAATATTACATTTTATTATTTTTTGCCAGTCGTGGGTGAACTCAGGTCCTGAGCACTGTCCTTGGACTTTCTCAAAGCTAGAACTCTACTTGAGCCACAGCACCATTTCCAGCTTTTTCCTATGTATGTGGTACCGAGGAATCGAACCTGGGTCTTCATGCATAGTAGACAAGCATTCCACCATTAGGCCAAATTCCCTGCCCCCATATTATTATTTTTGAAATTGAAAACATAGAAAAAATCATATGAAGTGAAGTAAACCGGACTCAAAGAAACATATGCCCAGTAGTCTCCCTCATTTGTCATAATTAGTAGAAACCTTGGGCTCTCCTAGCAGAGATTTACAATAGAACAAAATCTAGAGACATTAGGCCAAAAAGTACGACACTAAATGTAAGGACCTCCAGGATAAGAAAACAAAAGCCATATAATGAGTGACTGTTGTCCTTAATGTACTATGTTCTCACTCATCTCTTTTGCCATCCTTTGGTTATCTCATATTGTTACAATTTTTCACCTTGTTATCTGATATATTTCATATGTGTTAACTGGTTATTTGAAATTGGATACGGAAGGGGGGAATCAAGATAAGCGGGGGGAAGGGGTGGGACGGAAATGGGGACCATGTCATGAGAAAGGGTATCAATGTTTATGAAGTTATGCACCTTCTATCAGGTGAAAATAATGGACCCCTTCTATTAATCACAATAAACAATTATTAAAAAAATAAATATAAATCAGTGTAGAAACATTTCACTAGAGCTCTTAGAGGGGAGGAAGAAGGGTAGAGAGGAAGCAAGGGCAAGATTAAGCCATGTTAAAGATACTGCTTTAGGATGACTTTTATGTATAAATGTGTTTGCTTACACAGATTCACTCTGAAAACTTCTAAAAAATATCCTCAGAAGATATTCTCTGAATAATGAGATAACTTTATTTTAATTTACTTGATTCAGACTTCAACATCATGAAAAAAAACAAGGATTTTTTTCATATATTTTTATTGTAATTAATAGAAGGGTTGCATTATATTCACCAGGTAGAAGGTGCATTACTTCACTTACATTGATATCCTTCCTCATGTCTTGGTCCCCATTTCCCTCCCCCCACCCCTCATCTTGTTTTCCCCCTTCCCTATCTGATTTCAAATAATCAAATAAGCAGATATACAATATATCAGATAACAAGGTAAAATACCGTAACAATATGAGAATAACCAAGGGACTGCAAAAGAGATGAGAGAACATAGGATATTAAGAACAACAATCACTCATTTGTTTCTATATCTTGGAGGCCCTTTCATTTAGCGTCATCCAAATGGCCTTATGTGTCTAAGTTTTGCTGTATTGTAAATCACCCTAGGAGAGCCCAAGATTTCTACTAATTATGACAAATTAGGGAAACCATTGGGCCTATGTTCCTCTGAGTCTGGCTTACTTCACTTAATACGATTTTTTCAGTCTTTCCATTTCCTTACAAATGGAGCGATGTCATTCTTTCTGACAGCAGCATAGAATTCCATTGTGTATAAATACCACATCTTGTTGATCCACTCATCAACTAAGGTGTATCTAGGTTGGATCCATATCTTTGCTATGTTAAATAGTGCTGCAAAGAACATTGTTGTGCTAGTGGATTTAGTATGTCCTTGTTTCTGGACCAGTGGGTAAATGCCAAGTAGTGGAATTGCTGGGTCATAGGGGAGCTCTATGTTTAGTTTTTTGAGGAACTGCCATACTGCTTTCCATAGTGGTTGAATGAGTTTGCACTCCCACCAATAGTGTACTAGTGATCTCTCCTGGCCACATCTGCTCCAGCATCGGTTGTTATTAGGTTTCTTGATCCTGGCCATTCTAACTAGACTGAGGTGGAATCTTAGAGTTGTTTGATTTGCATTTCTTTTACAGCCAGGGATGTCGAGCATTTCTTCATGTGTCTATAAGCCATTCTTATTCCTTCTTCAGAGAAGACTCCCTTTAAGTCTTTGGCCCATCATTTAATGGGATGGTTGTTTCTTTGGAGATTAGTTTCAGAAATGAAACTTACCTTCTTCGCAGATGACATGATTCTGTATTTAAGAACCCTACAGACTCTACTCCCAAGATGCTTGAGGTTATTCAAAACTTTGGCAAGTTAGCAGGGTACAAAATTAACCGTCAAAAATCAACTGCCTTCCTATATGCCAACAACGAGAGGAACGAGGCAACAATCAGGAAAGCAACTCCTTTTGCAATAGCCTCAAAGAATTAACTTAGGGATTAACTTAACTAAGAATGTAAAGGACCTTTTTGATGAGAACTTAAAACTCTGAAAAAGGAAATTAAAGCAGAACTGAGGAAATGGAAAAAACTCCCATGCACCTGGATTGGAAGAATTAACATTGTGAAAATGGCAATCTTGCCAAGGGCTATCTACATATGCCATGCAATACCCATCAATATCCCAATGTCATTCTTTAAAGAAATAGAAAAGGCAATCCAAAATATCATATGTAATAATAAAAGACCCCATATAGCAAAAACAATTCTTAGCAGAAAGAACAGCATAGGAGATATTTCAATAGGATACTTTAGACTGTATTACAGAGCTATAGTGAACTGGCACAAGAACAGGCCTGACTCCAATGGAATAGAACTGAGGACCCAGATATTAACCCACAGAACTATGGCCACTTAATCTTTGATAAGGAATCCAAAAAAAGTAGAATGGAAGAAAGAAAGCCCCTTTAACAAGCGGTGCTGTCAGAATTGGTTAAGCACCTGCTGAAAACTAAAATTGGATCCTTCTTTGTCACCCTGCACCAGGATTAACTCCAAGTGGATCAGAGTCCTGGAGGTAAAAGTAGATACACTGAAAACTTTACAAGAAGGAATAGGAGATACACTAGGTCTCCTTGCCACAGGCCACAACTTTTTAAATAAGGACCCCAAACCATAACAAATCAGAGAAAGTCTGGATAAGTAAGACTGCATTAAACTGCAGAGCTTCTGTATGGCAAAAGACATAGCTAGCAAACTAACTAGAAAGCCTACCGAGTGGGAGAAGGTCTTCACTAACCGTACAACAGACAAAGGCCTCATATCTAAAATATAACAACAGCTCAGAAAAAAAGGTTAGTTATTTTTACTTGTTTAGAATTTAAACACGTAAACAGACCCCTCATAGATATTGCTGAATGCTGTAAATTTCACTCTAGCTTTATTCTTCTTCTATAGTTAAAAGTTATTATTCAAAAAATATCTATTCTATTTAAATAGTCAAGAGTGTCATTTATCCTTTTGTGTGTTATTTAACTATGTCTCTATTTATTATTGTTGACATTGAGTGCTGAACTCAGAGACCTATGGTCTTACTTGTCCTTTTTCTATTCAAGGTAAGCAGTGTATTACTTTTGCCATGTCTCAACAACCACATTTTTGTTTTCTGGTTAGTAGCAGATGGCTCTTAATCTACATCCTCAGGTTTTAGCCTCTTGAGCCAACATAATGAACTATATGAAGAACTATTTCATGGCTCTTTTCATGATTTGCAGTTTTTCTTTCTATTCACTCTACAAATAGAATTTCAAAACAAAAAATACTTGGCATATCTAGTACAAAATCTTACTTTAAAATTGAAAGCACTTATTAATAGGACCATTTGAGCCAGATATTCCCTAAATGATCCTGACATGTTTTCATGTAGTTTGGTTCGGCAGATAATTGCTTGCCAACATATACCAATATTACTTTGTCTGCCTAAGAATGTAGTAATATTAAAAATATGTAAAAAGTCAAAAATTCATTTTCAGTGAATAAAGTCCATGTGTCTGATGTGTAGCTGGAAAAATGTTCTGCATGTTCACTTTGTGCCACTTGATTGATTAGGATCGTGATTATGACTAGATGAAAAGGCCCATTTATGCTATCACAAATCATTTAGGTAGAATATTAGTATTTAGTAATAATCAAGTTTATGATTAGCAATTGGCAATAAATAATTAACAGGTAAGTAGTAGTAATTAATAATTAGGAATAAGCAGGTATATAATTGCCTGTCCTTTGTAATCAGAAAGACTCTATGAAATGATATACAAAAGTGAGCCTTTTCTACACATATATACAGTAATTCTTCTTTCTCACAAAACAATGAAATAATGCTTTTTCTAACTAGCTAATACAACTAATCACTCTATTAATTACAATAAAAAATATGAAAAAACCACAGTTATGTAGTGTATTATTATTACTTGTATTATTATTTGAAAGAATAGAAAAGCAAGGGTAGATGATACATTTGCTGAATGCTATACAATCATTAAAATGAAATTCTAACAAATTCAAAGTTCAGAGTTCATTACTTGTTTCTAATCTAGCTAAAAATTTTAAATTCACATATCTGTAGTTGTTGTTATATTAAGTATAGTTTTTTCCCATTACACCTTCACAATCAATATCAAACATTTTGTTTCTCTCTTGAAAAAAAATATGTTGCAAAGAATGGAAGTTTTGGCCCTGTTGGCTTTTTCTATATTTTATAATAAGTAAAAATTCATAGGAACTATGAATTGATAGATATGAACATCAAATAAATGATAATTTCCAGTTGGATGATTAGAATTCTAGAAGCAATAAATTAAAACATTGACACATTTGATCATAACCCAGGTTAGAGGTAAAAAAGTTTTTTTGTGTGTGAAAGTGGACTAGCAAGCTGTTCTCCCAGCATTGATACTATTCCTCTCCCTGCATCTGTGCTCTGAACACATAATCATTCAACTCATGCAAATGAAAACTTGGCTCTGTGAAAAGGGCAACAAAATGAGGCAGAATAATTGCAGGCCTGAAATGAATAATCCTGAGCTGGTTAGCAGGCTTTCTACTACATCTTGCCAAAGAGTCAATGAATTTTCTACACTTTTGTTTGGATCCAGGATATTATGTGAGTTTCTGCATCAGTGAACAGCAGGACTTGTTAGGAAGCTGTAACAAAGGGACTATGTTACAATCACATTGTGTGCATGAGCACTGAGTTCTAGAAACAGGGCTGGGAAAGTGGGCAAGAAATGAGAGCTTTTCTGTAGGAAAATTAGAACCTCTCCAGATATATGCAAATGAAACAAAAAGCTATGTCTTCCCAGTCCCTTCTTCTGTCCTCAGCCCTAACCACACACACCCACCCCCCCCACACACACACTTATGTGCACATACCTGGGGCATTTCTGTTCCGATAGCTAATAACAGAAAATCTTCCAGTAGAGATAAGAAAATAAAAGTCTTGTTAAGTGAAGTAAGCCAAGCTCAGAGAGACAAAGGATGCATTTTTTCTTTCATATATAAAGCCTATAATCCATATGTAAATATATAAGTAAACACTTTGGGGTTGTATTCCAGTGTGTATGGGCATGTGAAGAAAAATCATGGTAGATTTGAGAACTCAATCAGTGTAATTCCTGAGAAAGACTATGTCATGGTCCAACAAAACAGAAAACAGAAAACCAGTACTTGAAAGGGAGAAGGTTTAGGATCAAGAGGTGGGGAGTAGAAAAATTAAGAGAGGAAATGAGGAGAATTCAGTCATAAAATTCAATGCATAGCCTAGAAAATTGATGTATAGGTGAAAGAATTGGGTGAGAATGTTGAAAAAGGTGACATTGATCAAGACACATTGTATTCATAGTTTTCCAAACCACTGGTAATAGATAAGTAAATGAATAAATAAATAAATAAATGGTCTCCATCACACAATGATGGAATTAGGGATAATTTCAAAGTGAGAAAGGCAACAGTTTTTATATCTCCAGGAAGCCTTCTTACTTACATAAACTTGAACAAATTACTTGATTATAAAGAGCTGGATGTCAGTAAATTGTAAAGGTCATTTCACTTGTACTCTCTTCTTCTATCATATTCCGTTGATATATTCTAGACTTAGAAGTCTATAACTTTACTGTACTTCAATAATGTCAGGTTAGGAACAGATTACATCCAAGTTTAAAGCTTTATATTTGAATATATTTAGAAAAAAAACTATTCACTTTGTCTATTCAATTTGTGGATCTTTATTTTATCATGTTCTTTAAGCCTTCTGATTAGGGAATGTATTGCTTTATATAGAACATTTTACATTTCATTTTTCATTTTTGTAATAGTCTCATTTTTGATGTCTTTGTTTGATGTTTTACTTATGTTTTTAAACTATCCTTAATTGTTTGTGCAAAAGGATTTCAATGAAGTATTTTGATATCTACGGTGCATGTAAAACCATTCATCTAGTTACTACCTTCAGAGCCATGCTATATATTACTTCTCCCCAAAGTTACTTGACTATTTGATTTGTTTGAAATCAGTGAACCTTTTTTCTTCTAAGTATATACTGAAGAATTTTAGTGTTAGAAAGAGGTATTTTATATATATTTGGGTGGAAATCCTTCATTGGATAAATGAATATTTCCAACCAGTTTAAATTCTGTAAGGCAGAATATTTTTATGCTAAAAGAAGTGTTTAGAATTCATGTTATTATTGTTCAAAATATTACTGTTGTTAGCATTTGTTTTTGTTGTTTCTACTAAGAAAGCTTATCTTCGGGGCTTACATCTTGGCTATTTTGTCAAAGCTGTCACTCCATTGAGGCATGTCTACAGTCTAACATTTTGCTAGTTAATTATGGTCTCATAAACTTCTCTGCCCAGGCTGGCTTTGAAACAGGATTCTCCAGATGTCAGCCTCCTGAGAATCTACAATTAAATGTGTGCACCCTAGAAGGAGAAGTATGATTGTTTGCTTACTTTCAGTGCCAATGTTTTTTAAGACATTGAATATAATGTTACTTTTTTATTTAAATTAATGTTTTAGTGCCTTTTAAAAGTAATGAGAGATGTATTTAAAAAATTTGAGCAAATAAAATTCCTTGATACCCATTGCTGCAATGCCAGAATTTAGCAGAATTTGTGGATTAAGATTTCAAAACGAAGAGTTAGCTCCAATAAACTGAAATGTGCAGCCACCAAACCATACAAATGGACTTCTATTCCTGACCAGGGCTGCCTCTTTGAAGGAGAAAAAAAAAATCACTGAGGTTCGGAAATCACATGCCAAGCAGAAGAGACTGCCTACAGAGAATGCACTAGGCATCTGACAGTAGCTGGGAATTTAACACAGAAAAAGAGTTTAAACTGATGTTAGCCAGTTTAAATTCAGGGCACATCTGCTTTTCATACATTTCCTGAAACACAGTGTTTCAGGCCCTGTAGATTCAAATCACGTCTTCTCCTCCTATTCCCCCAGCAGGCAGAAAGGCTGCAAAAATCAAGGCCCTGGCCTTGTACTGAAAACTTGCCCTTGCAAGGCTGTGGAAGGGGTAAAGTGATGACATCAAGACCTCATAGTTTGTTGAGTACCCTATGGGTTCCTATTCAAGTCTACATATATTCTACACCACATTGGTCCCAGTGGAAGACTATTATTAAGATAATTGTTCAATGTTTGGAAAAAATATCATTATTTCTTCTTGATTTTCTCATCAATGTGCCAGCCAGTTCAACCTATCAGTTGATATTCACTTCTGTGATGCAGAAGTCATTTAATAACTATGTTTTAACCAGAAGCCAGCTATAACCTTATTGCCTTTCCTGAATTTTGTAAGATATCTATTCTCTTTTGAACTATTGTTTAACTATTGTTTAACATTGCAGGTTCATATTCAGATTTTAATACATCATGTGTTTATGTCATGCCAACCTATGTTCCAGGTACATTTCAGGGTTACAGAAATCTCAGGCACAAGAACAAACTACTCACTGATCTTACTGAATTTCCACTATAAGAAATCTGTTATGTGGCAATCAATGTTATTTTATGCTAACATCTTTTTAACACATACTCATTTACTCACTTCAAGAACTACTGAGCCAGATGTCAATGCTTCATTACTATAATCCTTGCTATTCTGAAGGCTGATATTTGAAGGGTTGTACCCGAGGCCAGGAAAGAAAAAGTATGGCTCACATAGTAGAATGCCAGACTGGCAAATGCTAAGTCCTGAGTTCAAAGAACAAGCAATTTTGGTGCTATTCAAAATTAGGTACAGTTATTGATGTTAGGAATATTTATTGATGGGAAAAACAGTAATGGAGACAAATGAACAAATTAAAAATACTTTTTATGTAATTTTTTTCTGGAAGTTTCTTGGATTTAAGTGGTAATCCAAATAAATCACTTATATTGCTTCTATTTTATGAAAGCAACATTTGTCTTAGTAACACTAAATGAAGTAAATTGATGAATTTTATCTTAGTTAAAATAAGGAATATGTGTCAAGAACAAAATATAATATCCAAGGCAAACTCTTACATGCATAACTGTACAATTTTAAAGCTCTTTCTTTAGCTTCCTCATGTGTAAAATTTTACAATATCTCAATGCATCTGTTATTGTAAGTTCCTAATATGAGGACATTATCCTAATGTGTGTTTCCTACTGAGCTTGATGCAATATGATCTAAGTAGAATAAAAAATTGTTGATAGAATGATGATGATGTTTATGAATTTGATGGTGATAATTATTATGGTAACAGTTATGTCTAACTCAATTTGAAGAGCAACAAAGTTAAACAAAGACATAATGTGGAATCAGGTGGAATTCTTCATAGAAAGGGACAGAGAAGAGGGGGAAAAGCAATGTAGGTCAGATTCTTAACTTTCTATCCCTGTAATAAAATACCCTAATTTTGAATTTATGAAGAGAAAAGATTTTTCTGCATTTTTAAGTTCCTTCCCATAATTAACCATCCCCATTATTTTGAGTCTAAGATCAGTGTTAGAGCATATGGCAGAGCAAAAATTGTTTATATAATAAAACGGGAGTAAAATAAATTATAAAGGACCACATACCCATAGCACCCTCTAATAGTACACCTCCAGTAGCCTAAGTACCCCACGTTTTGGCCCACTTCCTAAAGCTTTGTCTCCCTCTTGATCCTCTGGATACATGGGACTTCGGAGATCATTCATATGAAAATTATAGCAGCCAAAATGATCATAGTCAGGAAATAACATAAAGGTACTGTGTCTAACTGGCAAGATAATGGACAATGGATGCTAGGAATTGGGTTTAACTGGTTGCCATTTTTCTAAATGGTAGAGGTAGGGAAGTTCCACCCCTTGGTGAAGGACATGCCTGAATCTCTAGAAGAAGAGGCAGGAATTTGGATGATAAGTTACTGGACTTGTCAATCATGTCCTTTGAACTCAAGAGGGTCAAGTTTCCTTTAACTTGCCCACTGACACTGTCTCTGTGTAGGCTGGGACCAGGCCAGGCACCATAACTCCATGCCTCTTGTCTCATATCTCTCATGTTTCATGCCATGCTGTCTTCCAGTCACCCATTGCAACCCCTTTCAGTTCTCCACTGGAGTTGATCTGGTTTGTTGGTATTGTTTTCTGCTCTGTGTTTAACTGCTATCAAGGCTCAGTTCTCTAATAGTGTTAAGTGTGTTAGAGGAATTGCAGGTCTTTATTACATGAGTCCACCTGAATTGGCTGGCTTTCCAATAAAGACCCACAATTTAACCTGTGAACTTGTGGCTCTGTTTGCCCAGAGTGAGCTCCAGTAAAACATTGTCAGGGTCACAAGGAGCTTGAAAGTTCAAAGAGTCTCAGGAGTTCACAGGTCTGACAGCTCCAATAACCCAGTGTCCAAGTCCATGCCCTGGCCTCTAGAAATTTAGGTGCACCTCTCACCTAGAGGTGAGGATGGTATTGCACCTCTAATAGTTTTTGGAAAGTCCTTATTATGCAGCAAAATGGCAGGATAATGCCAATTAAACCCAGTAAAAAGAAAGCAGTCTTTCACAAAGCAACAATGAATAAAACACAAGTAGGAAGATGTATTATATAGACCATCAAACATGTTTTAGAAATTAAGTGGAATAAGAGACTCTGTAGCTACAAGTCATCCTACTTACATAGAAAACAGGAAAGAAAGATGTCTTACAAAACTTTCGAAATGTCTTGGGAAATAGGAACCACATAAAATGGCTGGCTGATGAGAGAAGAATTGCTTCAAAGTTAATAGACTCCCCCAGCATTCCAGGTACTAGCTTCCTCTTCACTTCTATGGACAGAGACACCACAGCAAAGAGAGATGCAATCTCTTGTGAAATTCAGATTTCCTCAGCTAAGAAATGAAATATGGAAACATTAGATGTCTTGCAGTAGTAAAATGAAGTAGAAAAAATGATGCATAGCTCTGCAGAACTACAGAAATTTTACAAGGAAATAAGAAATAAAAAAAAAAAAGCAAGGCTCAGCATGGTACTGGGAACTCTTTGTAATCCTAGCTAGCCAAAAGGCTAAGATTTGAGGATTGCAGTTTAAACCCATCAAGCAAGTCCATGTCAGGAAACTCCTCTTTTAGTTTGTTTGTTTGTTTGTTTTGGTAGGTCTTTGCGCTTGAACTCAGACCTGGATGTTGGCCCTAAGCTCTTTTACTCAAGGCTGGTGCTCTACCACTGTGAGCCACAGCTCTACATCCAATTTTCGGGTGTTTAATTGGAGAAAGAAAACAGTCCCATAGATTTTTGTGACTGGGCTGGCTTCAAACCACATTTCTTAGTACCTGCCTCCTGGGTAGTTAGGATTCACAAGTGTGAACCACTGACACCTGACTAAATCCATGAAATTTTTATTTATAACTAACCACCTGAACACCAGAAGTGGACGTATGGCTGGAAGTGGTAGAGCACTACCCTTAAGCAAAAAGATCAGTGACCGGAATTTAAGCCCTACCACTGAAAAGGAAAACAAACAAAAAATCCCAAGGCAGTATTAAGAGAAAACAAAAATGTAGAGGCTAATGGAGGGTAGATTTGTAGTGTATAATTAACTGACAGATTCTGTCTTGCCTATGATATGTAAAAGTGAAAGTATCCAGGTTTGAGTCTCCTTCCTGCCCTTGGGTTGGTAATTATGTTGGGAGTATGAAAATACTGTCATGTAAACATGCTGTGCCAACTAAATAAATGATTTTGCTTTGTTGTTATTCATGTTGCTCATTTGACTGTAATTTTAAAAAATCTCATTTGTGGTATAATTCCTCAATAAAATGAATTCAAAAAACAAAGCAGAATTCTCTTTAAGAAGAAAAGCTAAGTAACTTCTAATTTACAAATGATGTTTTATAAAAATTACAATGACAAACACTGTTCCTTGAAACATCATTTGTTCTGCCAAACAAAATACACTTTTCATGGCCTAAAATTCAATTTCTTTTTCTACCTTCCTTTGCAGTGATAAAGTTTTCAGTTCATTTTATATCATGAACTGGGCTTGATTACCTAAAATAAAATATTTTAATTGAAGCAATTAAAAATCACTTTTAAATCACCTCTCCCTGTGATTAAACTGTCAGGTGAGTGGATGCTCATCATAAGACAGCATGTCCCTAAATTCCATGATAGAAAGATAACATATACATATACTTCATAGCAGAATAGTCTCTGGAATCCAGTGACAAATAAGATTTTAGTTTTCTTTTCCAAAAAGTCATGTATCCATGAAGACAATTATAGTTAATATAACTTTTCCCCTTTTCTTATGAATTCCATCCTTCCTCTTAATTCATCAAAATTTACATTAAAATAGATTTTTATTTGTTTCTCAAAGACTTACACTTGAAGTAGGCAGGATTGATGGAGAACAGGGCACTTTTATTTCTTATGGATATTTCATTGTCCTGAAGTTATATTCTTTCTACCCTATATACAGTACTTCCTATATCAAGAAGCTCTTGGACAAATATTTTCTCACAATCCAACAAAGTTAAAATGAAATGTCATATTAACTATACCAAAACAAGTATGCTTTTTAGCTCATTTACATTAACATTTTATTTATATTTACATAAATACAAAGTAAATATATGTCTGAATAAAATTGTTAACACTATTTATATATTCTGCTGTGGGGGACTTAGTTTTATTAAGGAATCAATTAGTTGAAGACATTGTGACTAC
Source organism: Megascapheus bottae (assembly GCF_031878675.1). Taxonomy (NCBI): domain Eukaryota; kingdom Metazoa; phylum Chordata; class Mammalia; order Rodentia; family Geomyidae; genus Megascapheus; species Megascapheus bottae. Next base: position 25,292,616 of record NC_143515.1, read on the forward strand.
TTTAGCATTAAGTTCTTATTATTAAAACTTATTTCATAACAAGAAAATTCAAAGAACATATTGGAAAAGAAATTTTGATGTGGGAAATCTTGATCTTAGAAATAGAAATGTACTGACCCTACAATAAAATGCTATCATTAAAATATATTTCTGGAAATATTGAGTATAGAAATGTATTGACCCTATAATAAAATGTTATCATTAAAATGTATTTCTGAAAATGTTAACTTTTCAATAAATTCCTCCCTCCAAATTTAATTGTTGAGTTTACTTAATGGAGTCACTTACCATTTTTGTATCTTAGTAAATAAGCTGCATTATGATTTAATAACTTTACTGCTTTTATTTTTTATTCTTTTGCTATATATTTATGGGTTTGTTATTTAATGCATAAGATGTATTTATATAAAGTGCAAAAATGTAAATGTTACCCAAGCAAAAATATTAGATAAACACTGTTAACAACAAAATAATATCATAATGAAAATGCCATAGTTTACCTTTTGATTTAAATTAAACATTGATACACTGAGATTGCAGTTCATTATTACAAAGTTGTCAGGAATTACTCTGCCTTTCAGTTCACTGCTTGACAACACCAACATGTGAATGTGTGGTTTCACTTTCGATTCCAAGTTAGCAATTGCATTTCAGAAAATAGAATCAATGCAGAGATGAAACACAAATAGATTTAGTAACTCCTTTCTCTTTCTCTCACTTTTTTGTGCTAGTTAAGGGACCTGGCTTGGGAATTCTAGTGCTTGGGAGCTCTCCCTGAGTCTTTTCACTCAAGGCTAGTGCTCTATCACTTGGGCCATAGTTTTATTTCCTGCTTTTTGCTGGTTGATTGGAGATAGATTCTCATGACTTTCCTTCCTGGGCTGACTTTGAACTCCTATCCTTAGATCTCAGCCTTCTGAGTAGTTAGGACTAGAGATGTGAGCCACCAGTATCTCAGCTTCTATGTTTTTGTAATGAGAAGACTACAAAATCCTTTCTTGCAGCTATTCTGTGTGTGTGTGTGTGTGTGTGTGTGTGTGTGTGTGTGTATGCAGTAAAATATTAAATGCCATCATTCTTTTTCAAATATAACACTAATTTATATTTCCTATGTGCCTATGTCTCTGTAACCATTAACCAAACTTCCATTGTATTTTTGTCTACCACACCACTCCTGAACTCTGAATAACTAAATTCTACCCTTTCCTCTTATGACTTCAGCTGTTTTGGATTTCACACATGTTACATTTTGCATTATTTACCTTTTTTTATATACCCTATTATCTCCAGTTCCGTGCAGGTTGACTGGCTTACTTTTAACAAAAGTTTACAAGAACTGCCATGAAATTCTTCCATTTACATTTAAAGAACCAGAACTTCTTCATAAGGCTGACTCAAAGTTGAAATTAAGTCTCCATTCTAAAGCAGCTAAAAATAATTTCACCATAGTAGAAGAAAGAATAAATGTAAATAATTGAACATCATGCCTGACTTTCTGACGCTGCAAAGCACATTGATATTTACCATGCTCATAAAGCAAAGTAATTTTAAGGCATATTAAATTTACTTAAGTTGTATGTACTCAGAATTATTTGCAAAGTAATAATATGAAATAATTAATAGAAATTGGGAAACAACTTTTATTTTTCTATAGCATCAACTTTCCAAGACTACAGTGTTTCAAAATATTGACCCCTCTTGAAGCAAATCTAATATATGAGGCTGTAGTGTTTGAAAAAAAAAACTTGTGGCTGAGTCATTTTAGAGATCTCTGAAGGTAAATAGTTCAGTGAGTGGAGACAAATGCTGCTTTAAAGATTGGACTTGATGCTTTTATGGGTGATGCTGGTACAAGCATAAATAGGGTGCATTTAAAGTCTTGTTGCCCAGTTGAGATATTAATTCCCCCCAGAAAAGCACTAATCTGTTCAAAAAGATACCCTCAAGGAGATGTGTTGGTGGTGGCATTTGAATTCATTTTCACTTGCTAGTGCACTTTCCAGGAAGTGCACTGGATATAGGATTTGATATCAGGGGCAAAGGAGACTGTTGAGACAGAGAAACCAAGAGCAAACCTGCAAGAAATTAGAGGCTCATGAACAACTGCTACACTGAATCTGAAAAAAATCTAAGCTGAGCTAACTCTATCCCCATCCTAAAGCTTCCAATAATTTCTTAGTAATTTTGCCATGCAATCACTAAATGATTAAATTAAAAGCAAGGTGCAAATACACACATTATATATGATATGCACATGCATATCAAGTTACACACACCCAACTACCTAATGGAACTGGCATAGGAAGAAAAACAAGTTGAGTCATTCATTTTTCTATTTTCAACACCCACTCAGAAATAGAAATTAATCTAAAATTTAATCTAAAATTTAATACATGATTTTTAAAGAGGATTTTTGTTATTGCTGTTGTTGTTCATAGGTCATGAGGCCTGAATTCAGGGCTTAAGAGCTGTTCCTGAGCTTTAGTGTAAGCAGTTTTCAACTTTGAGCCACAGTACCACTTCAGGATTTCTGGTAGTTAATTGGAGATAAGAGTCTCAAGGACTTTTCTGCCTGCAGTGGCATTGAACTGTCATCCTCAGATCTCAGCCTCCTGCATGAGCCATAGGTGTCTAGCACAAAGAATTGTTTGTTGTTGTTATTTTCCCTGGAAGGCAAAGAATAATCAAAATAACTGATGACTTATTACTTTCTATCATATCTTCTTCAAATAGGAGTTATCTTTCAAGTATGTTTATGCAGTTTTTCCAATACAATGAGAAAAATAAAGCTGCTTAAATCCAGAAAAAAAAAGAAAAGAGGAAGGAAGGCAGGTTTTGATATTATTGCTCTAAATGAATGTATGCCAAATGTAGTAAAACTAAGGAAAATTTAATTTATTGATACTTTTATTTGTTCAAAAGAAAGAAGAATCATCATGTACTAGCCTAAGTTCCTGCATTTTCTTGTGTGTAATTTATTATTTTCTGTGTAACTTTGTCATTCGCTAATAGAATAATAGCAACTTAAAACATTTAAATGACTTTTTTTTCTGATAACAAGAAAGTGAGAAAGACAAGATGCTCCAGATTCATTTTGTGCTATCTCAAATTTTTCTTCCTCTCTTTAATAACTTCCAGAATAGTAGAGATGTCTTTTTTCAATGCATATAAATTATTAAATTTCATTTTCTAAGGTGAGAGAAATTAGGAACAGCGAGTGTTATATACTTGTTTAAAGTCATACAGCGATCTTTACTAGTTTCAGAATTACTAGAAGCAGCAATTTGAAGGATCTTTTCCTTGTTCTTTGTCCTATCATCTTTTCCTCTTTCAAAACCTATTATTTCTTTATTGCTATGCCTAATGCTAAAGATACCTAAAATAGCCAGAGAGACATTTCCCATATCTTCTGCAATCTCGTTACTCAACTCAAAGTCATGTCAAACTTTTGAGAGGTTGGTGACTTAGCAAGTCTGTCCTTTTACTGACACCTTCAGGACCTGTGAATCTTTCTTTTCTTCCATAAGTGGGAATCAAATCCCAACAGTTTTATCAAAATCACAAGGAACTCTTATCTGAGGTCTTAGACTACAGAGTTGATGCCACTTTATCTGATAAAAATAAGACAACACTGTCTCAGATCCTACAAAATTGCTGTTATTCACTATGGAAAATTGATTCATATTATGCACAGGAATCACTATGATAATGACCAAAAAGAGGAGATACCAAAGGAAGAAAGGCAAGGACTTTTCTATGAAATTCCATGAGAGGTATGTTAGTAAGCCTCCAGTCACCCTGGCAATATACCTGAGACAAGCAAGCTAAAATAAAATAAAATAAAGGTTTACTTGTCTCATTGTTCAGAGGTTTCAGTCCAAGGTCACTTTATCTTGTTGTTTTGGACCTGTAGGAGCATAATGCAAAATGGTGGGAATATACAGCCAGGAAGTCCAGCTCATCTCACAGATGTAATAAAAAAGCTAAAAAAAGAGCACTAAGGTCCTTGTTTCCTTTTCAGGGCCACTTTTTAGGTAATCTGACTTCTTTATATTAGCTGCAGCATTTCAAGTCTTTTAGAGTTATTTAAAATGAATGTGGATATTCTGGATGCAAACCTTGGAAATACTTTGCAAAAGGAAAACCATCCTCTCATTCCAAAAATTAGTAAAGATGAATATAAATTAACAATGTAAGTAAACTTTTAAGTGTAGCCTGGCTTTGGGAAGCATTCACCATTCTCTTTTTTCTAGTCTATTCTCCTTCGTTGTTATTCTACCTCATCTTCCAGGCTCCATTATTTCTGAATCACTGCCTTTAACTGGTTATTTATTTATTCATTTATTTATTCAAGCATTGACAATTCTGAGACATCCCTGTCTCAGCAATCTACAGATCATTCATCAGCATGTAAATGTCTTCCCAGCAATGACCTTGCCATTTCCAGAAGAGCACACAGTCTTTTTCATAGTCCTGGACCATCAGGCCATTTCCATGTTATAAAGCAATTCAAACTTTACAGAGAAATTTGATTAATCTGTAGATGACATCATCTTCTAGGTTACATTCTCGTAAATGCTCTTGTATTACTAGAGAAATAAAAGGAGGCATTAAGAACATGTGAGAAATCACCAGATGATGGTAAACTTTATTTCTCCTTAGCAAAATGAAGTATACTACTCAATTTGAGTCTTTTTACTTAGACTAATTTGTGCTCAAATGGTCCATACAATTACTTAAGTTTCAAGTATCAGTACAGACAGAAAAGCTTTAGTTTTCAATATTTTAGTAACAGAGTTTGAATTCAGAGCCTTAGGCTCAGTAAACTACTCTTCTATAATTGAGCCAAGCCTCCAGCTCTTTTATGCTTTTTAGTTATTCTGTAGGTGTCTCTTACTGGCATCAGATGATGAGCCTTCAAAGTGTAGCCTCTCTCATAGCAGGGATTACAGGTGTGAACAAATGCTGCCAGTTTATTTATTGAGAAGCTACTTCACTATCTTTATAGTTGGGCTGGCCTCAAACTGCATGCTTCTCTATCTATGCTCCTTTTGTAGCTGAGATTAGAGGAATGAGCAACCATATCCCTCTTTGAGAACGTGTTAGTGTTACAATTTCAGTAGTTGCATTTCAAAAGATAATACATCCCATTTTGCTCACATTCTCTGAGCTTAGAAATTTCTTCTCTGACTTTTATCTTCTTCTGTATTTTAAAAATGTATACCAAACTACATCTTCAGGTAAATTTTTTAAATGATTTCTTAAATATCTGTCATAAGAAATACTTCATTCAACAGAAGAAAATTCAAAACTAATTTATGTGATCTTTTTTTGTTCCTACAGAGTGTAATGGATATTATGTTTTGTTTCTTTTGTGTGTTTTTTATGTAGTCAGTAGACAAAAAGTATCTTGGGGATATTCAAAAAGTGTTCATTTATTACTACTTAGCTTTCTATGTCTTAAGAACTTGCCAGTTTTGCAGTGATTAAGCTGTGTTTCTTGTTGCCTTTGCCTCCATGCCTGTGCATCCTCACACACTAAACTGGAAAAGAGCAAAGGAGAAAGATTGACATGTTAACTGGTGCAGTTAGCACCTCCTTGATAGGAGAAGAACAGTAAAGAAGCCAAGTGTTGATGCAGAATGACCAAGTCACTGCTCCTACTAACCACTGAAAATGATCAGCAGCTAAACATTTCAGGCTCAATAGCACACGGGATGGAGCATGGATTGAAGGAAGAAAGCATCACTGAAAAAAATCATTTCTATAGAGGACGTTCATGTGCCTCATTGCTTCCTATTTCCTATATAGCAAACACATTATTGGGTTGAATAACTGGCCTCATTGGAGATATTTTCAAAGTCAAGTCCTACTGCTTGTGTATGGTACTTCCTGTAAATCTGAACAAAAAAGATGATAAATTTGGTGATGGTCAGTACTGTTGGAGCCAGAAAAAGGGAGGGGTTGAGAGCAGACAAAGATTTATGTCTATGGAGTTTCTGTCTCAGTAGGAGACAGAAAATTTTGTAACAAAGACCCTTCTCCTTTTTCTATATCTGTTACATGGGATATTTTCTGGTACTAACTGCTTGTGATATTGGTAAATGAATGAATTAAACACACACATAAGCACCAGCCTAGCACTGTGATCTAGATTATTCATTCCTGGAAGATGCAATTGTGAATAGTATTAAATGACTTTAATAGATTCATTTCTGATAGTTTATTGCACTAAATGAACTACTTGTGTCCTACAGGAATTATCAAATCTATTTTTCAAGTCAAAAACCAATGACATTTTGCAAAATGATTGGTTCTTTTACTTTCACATGCTTTTTTCTCCCATTTTTCAACCTCTGAAAAAGTTCTGAAACTTGTGCAGCTTATGTTTTACGATTTTAATGGTTTCATAGTAAAACCTTGAAGAGTAGCGAAATACATTGCATACAACATTCATTCCATAGATCAATAATTTCATGGATTTGATGTGTGTAAGATTTGTTCTTTTTTTTTTTAACATTGTGTGCTTCGAGGAGTGCTTATGTGTAGCTGACAGATATCACTGGAAAATAATTGCAGCACCTGAAAGAAGTCCCTAAATATCACCATGAATTATCATTTCAAGAAAGGTATCTGTGGCTGTCTAAAATGGCATTTCTAAATTAAAAAATAAAAATAAAAAGCTAGTGGGCAAAATCCAGTAGGGATAACCTTTGCTTTTCTGCACGTGTTGGTATATATAAATGATAGCTAGATTCACATGACATAAAAATGCGTGACTTCATTAAAAGTGTATACTTCAGGAAAGATGAATCAACACTCCCAAGATACTCACATAGCTGTAAGTCCCTTGATGAGATGATGTTTTGGCTGATAGTTATTCAGCACATTGCCAACCTCATGCCCAAAGCACAGTTTCATAATGGATCTAGGTGTCATTTCTCAATTAGTTCCATTTTTGCCACTTTGTCAATAGAGTTTGTACCAACACCAGATTAACATTTTACAATTACTTGCCACTAATCTGAAGAGATTCAGGTAATGTTTAAATATATTTAAACGCTCTGACTTACAGCTACTAAAACTGTTGTAATACCTTGTATGCATTGTGTGGAGTCATTCAGATAAAACTAATATCCTTTTTTGTTCTGAGATGGGTGGCTTTAATCCAAACTCCTTGGAAGTCTGAAATTGAGAGAATGTATGTTCCAGAGAAGCCAGAGAAACATGTTCAGGAGACTCTCTTCTCAACCAATGCTTGGGCACAGTGGCATATACCTGCCATTTTGAATGGGATCCTATTTCAAAATAAACTGAGTGAATAAGGCTGGAGGCATTAATCAGTGATAGAGTATCTCCACAGAGAGCATACTATCCTGAGTAGAGTCTTGGAATGAAAAAAATGGAATAAAAATGGAGGTGCATGATTTTCTCACAATTTTTCAAGATGAGTAGGGGCACCTATTTATAGAAGGTGACAATTCAAAGTTAAAATAGTTGAGAAAAGTGCTCTAGTATATGTGAATAATCAGTTTCCCCTTTATAGCATGCTACCAGTATATCAATTTTATTGCTCTGTAGGTAAATTCTGATGTCAAAATAACTTTTAATTTTATTTTTTTGCCCAAGCCAGCTGATAGGAGTGCCTTGTTGATTATCATTTAAGGATTTTTAATTATTCCTTAATATTTGTGTATTATGTTTGTACCTGAAAATTTGAGATAAATTCAGTGACCAAGGAAACAATTAATGCAGAAATACTTGGATAATTTATATGCAAATGACAAAGTTTTCAGTTAGAATATGTTCATTTTCTTTGACTGGTATTATTTGTACATTATTTGAAAACATCACAAACAACTTCAAGATGAAAAAATAATGTGTTACTCGAATGTCTGTATATGCTAGCCAGACATGATGACTCACGCCTGTAATCCTAGCTAATCAGGAGGCTGAGATCTGAGGATGGAAGTTCAAAGCCATCCCAGGCACTAAAATTCATGAGATTCTTATCTCTGATTAACCACTTGAAAACCAGAAGTGGTGGTGTGGATCCAGGGGTAGAGTCATAACCTTGACCTGAAGATCTCAGGGTAGCACCCAGATCCAGGGGTAGGGCACTATTGCCTTTGTAGATGCATACAGCCAGGGTATCATTAGAAATGAATATATTCTATCATGCCTAATAAAAAATATATCTTGATGTATCTAAAAGCCACACATTTTTAATGGAAGCCTGTGCATGTTACTGGAGGAATCCTCATTAGCTTTAATAGTATTAATCATCAATTTCTACAAGTAATTTATTTTCCTTCTACTAAGAAGGAAAACAGTAACTTAGAGAAATGTACATTCTTAAACATTTTTAGAAAGTCATCCATGGATTTGCACAGTACTTTCTATAATCTGGACAAAAGCACCATGAAGAGTGTCAGAAACAAAATAACATTTCACCCAGTAGTACTGTATCCTGATCATGAAGTGGAATGTGGTTTGAGTGAGAAATCAAAGCTGAAATTAAGATAAATGCATTATCCACAGGGTTGGGAGAGAGTTTGATGACAGAAAGCCTATTAGAGGAAAAAAATGATTAGTTATTACAACTTGGTAGAATGGAGTATAAGAAGGGAAATGATTTTGAAGGTAACTTCCTTCTGTTAATACTTTTTGGCAAGGTTATCACCACAATTAGATGCAAAGCATGCCTAGAGAGTATCTCTTAAAGTGATTTAATACAGAATGAAATCCTTACTGTGAATTTACAGTATCTAGAATGATTGGTTGAGAAAGGAAAGGGTAATATTAAGGTCTTTGTTAGTGCAGTTGAATTATGGAGTGATGAAATAGGAAATTGTAGCATGTAGACTTATGAAAGCTTAGTGCTTGAAATATTTGTCAGACTGACTGATTTTAAAAATGATTCATTTGCATGCTATCTAGAAAAAGTGACAGGGTCTCTCTGCCACATAGTAATTTCAGAAGTTGGTACGATACAAATAAAACAGCTTCCTTCTGATGGCTTTCCAATATATATTGCTAATATTAAAATTTGAAAATAAACCCTTTATGATTATAGGAAGCCTAAATATGAATCTCATAATTGTCCCACAGAAAAATGAGTTCATATAACATCTATATTAAAATAATTTCTATAAAACCAGATTCTTATGAACCAAACATTCTAGAAGATTTAGTCTAGTGTCAACTTTATCAATCATTTTATATTTGTGTTAATGAATTGCTAAAGTGACATTTTCCAAGAGGCAATGTGATTCTTTATTGTAACATCAGCCAAAAATAATAATTACACTAAATAAGTAGTAGTAATAGTATTATTAGTAGTATTAGTAATAGTACTATAGGTGTATGTAATATAATATTATAGTTTATAAATAAAATTTTTGGAAAGATCACTGAATGAATATTGCTATGCTCACTTGCTTTCCCATCATTCTTTTAATCTAAAACATACATTAGACACACCACAAATACTTGTGCTGAGAAATGAATGCAGAAGGGTGAAGATATGTTTCTTTTTTAAAATAATTCCTTTGAATTATCTCATTTCTTAATACATGGATCAGAAATGTAAACCCCTTGGTAAAATCACAATGAAGCACAGAATTTGTCATAGAAGGAAGTAGGTTAAGATGGAATTCATAGGTCGGAGGAATGGCTCAGTGTGTAGAACATCAGCAATTGATCAAAACTTCAGGTAGTGTGTACGAGTTCCAGTCTCAGACAAAATAAAAGAATAAATTCAGTAAGTAGCCTGATGAATGCAAGCATCACCATAGCAGAAGTATGAGTAACTCTTCAAATCAGAGTATCTAAAGAAGTCAATGCAATATCCACCCTGAAGAATTTTCTTCATTTTAAGGGAAAGGCTGCAATAATGTATATTGACAGTGTAATACACACAAGGGAGGATTTTTGTGGCAAGAGTAGGTCTAGATAATCTCTGGTCTCCAGCATCTTAAAAGAGCTAATAATTTTCATGTGAATCACAGTAACAATTAACCAAGACATTTTAAGTAAGTAAATGAAAGTAAATTTATCCTATCAGATACTTCTGAAAACATGGTAAAATGTTCTATTACTGTCAACATTGCCTATGAGATTTAAGACAATCCTTACATCATTTCATCTTTTTCATCTGAGGAAGATCTGGACATATACAATGTTTCTTACAGGTCCTTTACTCTTTTTATGGTCTTCTGACTTTATTTAGATCTTTTTGTTAGTTTTTTCCTTTATAGATAGATAGGTAGGTAGGTAGACACATAATAGTCTCATAAATCTGTTACATACCCTTCAGACACACACACACACACACACACACACACACACGTGTGCACACACACATACACACACATTCTCATATAGCTGTTCTATAACCTTCTTGCAAGGTTCAAATTGCTTGGATTTAACTAACATTTGCACATATCATTCTCTTAATAAACATATGATCTCTTTGAGATAAGATCCGAAAGTCTTTCGTTCTTTTTGATTTTTTTTAAAAAATCATTGTGTCCATAGATCTCAGAAGTGTATCTGACATGTAATAGAAATTAAAAAGTATACATCAAGCTGGGCACGGACGGTGGCTCATGCCTGTAATCCTAGCTACTCATGAAGCTGAGATCTGAGGATCGAGGTTCAAAGACGGCACCAGCAATACAAAGCCAAAGCCATACAAAGCCAAAGCTGAGACATTTTTATCTCCAGTTAATCACTAGAAAACGGGAAGCTGGGATGTGGCTCAACGGTAGGGTGGTAGCCTTGAACTGAAGAGCTCAGGGACAGTGCCCAGGCTAGAGTTCAAGCCCCATGACTCACCCCCTCACACACAAAAAAGTATACATCACATGTGTGGAAGTGGAAGTGAGTATGACAGTCTGTATCTATTACACATGAATGTTCACACAATTCTTTTTTCCTGTAATATATGGTACCGGGATGGAAAAGAGAATGTCAACTGAAATAAAATAAGGCATAAACTCACAAGGTACACCATGGATTTTGATTGAGAAGCAGTAATATACATTGCGTTGCCCTAAGAAAATTATAAACGTTCCTAGTTTCAGGAGGAAGCAACGTTAGTTCATTTAACTTAAGCCAACAATTTTACACTCATGATTTGTCTGAGTCACTTACATGTCCCCCAAATATCTATGGAGTAAAAGCTAGCTCCCCAATGTGGCATTATGAGAAAGTAATGGAACTGCTTAGAGGTGAGACCCAGTGAGAACTTTTTAGGCTGTGGTAACTTTAAGGGGATTAAGGACTGTGGCCTCTTCTATGTACTCAGCTTTCCAGCCAACAGACATGAGGTTTTGCTCTGCAACACATTCCTTCCATGATGTGCTGTCTTGCGGAAAGGCCTGAAAACAATGAGCTAATCTCTAATGATTGAAACTTCTGAAATCAAAAACTGCATCAAGTCTTTTTTTTTCTTATTACAAAGTGGATGTACAGAGGGGTTAGAGTTACATGAATAAGGTAATGAGAATGTTACTTTTCAAACAGTATTACCCCTCCCTCCTTTTTTATTTCCCCTCCTCTGCCAAGGTTTAAGGTTCATTTCTAACAGAGTGTGTTGTGAGTATCACTGTTACATTGGTTCACTCTTTGTCAACCTTTTAATTTTCCTAACAAGAATATCCTGGGTCTATGCAATAGATGGTAGCATATTAATTAAATTATTTCTTTAATATCTTGTATTTAGTCTTGCAATATATAAATAACCTAACTGAATACAATGAAAGGGCTCTCACAATTCTGTTTGTTAACATTTAAATGTAAATAACTTCATTTTGAGACTGAATAGAGTTTTACACAATGGATTAAACCAGATTGCCAATCTATGAAAAACTAAAGAAAAACTACTGTGCATCTATGCATATATGTAGCACCAAGCTCCCCCTCACACATATGCGCGTGCACGCATGCACACACACACACACACACACACACACACACACACACAATTTGATTTTGTTGCCTAGCAAATTAAATGCGGATCGACTGGAATGAAAATTGAATATTCAGTACTTTCACATCTATGAAGTTTTAAGAGTCACAAATGACAAATAATTTCCTCCGATGCCACATTTATAAGCAGGTAGGATGAGAGTGATTCACCAAAAAATCTTTACATGCTCAAGTTGTGTAGTTTATTTCTGCATGACCTCACAAAGCTAGGAAGTCTAGGTTTTCTCAGAAATTCCTATTTTCTAACTCTTCTATTAGATGGAATTCAGGAGGTGCCTTTTCACAGATGGTGATTTGCAGTTTTTCTTTTTCCATTATTCACTCTGTGGATTTCCTTCAAGTTCTTTCCAACAGTAGTGTGAGTCAATGCAAACAAACACATTTTACCTTTAGGGAAATAAATTGTTGAACTTTGCTCATACCTGCAAAAGTGTCATCACTTGATTAAAGGTTTAAACAATGATCAGTGTAACTGCAGAAAACCTTGCCTAACAAAGTTTGGAATTTACTTACAAATAATGTAAACATTTTTCATTCAAGTACTGTTAGCATATTCTATTAGCTCTATTTGTCATAGTATCATACTAGTAAAAATAAAGCTACTAGTCCATTTAATATCATGAAATTTTTTTATTTGTTGTGTTGAAGCCCTGACATTTATCAAACACTGGGATGCACAGAACAATGGAAATTTAATTGGAGAAAAGTTATTTTTTTCTTTTTTTCATATATTTTTATTGTAATTAATAGAAGGGTTACATGATATTTGCCAGAGAGGAGGTGCAATAATTCATATACATTGATACCCTTTCACATGTATTGATCCTCATTTCCCCCCAACCCCCACCCCTTGTCTTGTTTTCCCCACTTCCCTGATATATCGGGCATATTTGTATTTGGTTATTTGAAATTGGATAGGGAAGGGGATACTGTAAAAATATGAGATAACCAAGGGACAGCAAAATAGATGAGAGATAACATAGTACATTAAGGACAACAATCATTCATTATATGACTTCTGTTTCTATATCCTACAGGTCCTTTCATTTTGTATCATACTATATGGCCTTATGTATCTAGGTTTTGCTCTATTGCAAATCTCTGCTAGGAGAGCCTAAGGTTTCTGCTGATTATGACAAATGAGGGAAACCATTGAGCCTTTGTTCCTTTGAGTCTGGCTTACTTCACTTAATATGATCTTTCCTAAGACTTTCCATTTCCTAACAAATGGGGCGATGTCGTTCTTTCTGACAGCAGCATAGAACTCCATTATGTACAAATACCACATCTTGTTGATCCACTCAGCAACTGAGGGACATCTGGGTTGGTTCCATATCTTTGCTATGGTAAATATTGCTGCAATGAACATCGTTGTACAAGTGGATTTAGTATATCCTTCTTTCTGGACCAGTGGGTAAATGTCAAGTACTGGAACTGCTGGGTCAGAGGGGAGCTCTATGTTTAGTCTTTTGAGGAACTGTCATACTGCTTTCCATTGTGGTAGAATGAGTTTGCACTCCCACTCACAGTGTAGTGGTGATACCTCCTGGCCACATCTGCTCCAGCATTGGTTGTTATTAGGTTTCTTGATCCTGCCATTCTAACTGGAGTGAGGTGGAATCTTAGAGTTGTTTTGATTTGCATTACTTTTATGGCAAGGGATGTCGAGCATTTCTTCATGTGTCTATAGGCCATTCTTATTCCTTCTTCAGAGAAGACTCTCTTTAAGTCTTTGGCCCATCTTTTAATGAGATGGTTGTTACTTTGGAGGTTAGTTTTGGAGTGATTCAATTTTTTGAGTTGTTGATATATTTTAGATATGAGGCCTTTGTCCGTTGTTTGGTTGGTGAAGATCTTCTCCCACTCTGTAGGTTCCTGATTAGTTTACTAGCTATGTCCTTTGCCATACAAAAGCTCTGCAGTTTAATGCAGTCCCACTTATCCAGCCTTTCTCTGATTTGTTGTGATTCTTGGTCCTTATTAAGAAAGTTTCAACCTGTGCCAAGGAGGCCTAGTGAATCTCCTATTCCTTCTTGTAAAGTTTTCAGTGTGTCAGCTTTTACCTCCAGGTCTTTGATCCATTTGGAGTTAATTCTAGTGCAGGGTGACAAAGAAGGATCCAACTTTAGTTTTCTGCAGGTGCTTAACCAGTTCTGCCAGCACCACTTGTTGAAGAGACTATCTTTCTTCCATTCTGTTCTGATCTCCTCGATGACCCATTGGTGATTCAAGAATGTGTTGTTCAATCTCCATGCGTTACAGGGTTTTCGTTGGTGGTGATGGGTGGTCAGTTCCAATTTGATGCCCTTGTGGTCTAGAGAGTGCAGGGAATAATTTCATTGTTTCTGAATCTGTCTACGTTTGTTTTATGGCCTAAAATGTGGTCTGTTTTGGAAAACACTCTATGTGCTGCTGAAAAAAATGTATATTGTGTTGTTGCTGGGTGGAATAATCTGCAGATGTCTGTTACATTTAGTTGGTCTATATAGTTGTTCATTTCTAAGATTTCTCTATTGAGTTTTTGCCTTGTTAATCTGTCCATAGTTGAGAGTGGTGTGGTAAAGTAACCAACAATCTCTGTGTTTCGATCTATGTATGGTTTTAGTGAAAGTAAAGTGTGCTTGATGAAGTTCGGAGCTCCTGAATTAAGTGTGTAGGTATTTAGGATGGTTATGTCCTCCTGGAGGAAAGATCCCTTTAGTAGTATGTAGCAACCTTCTTTGTCTTTTCTCAGTAATTTTAGTTTGAAGTCTATTTTATCTGATATGAGGATGGCAACTCCAACCTGTTTATGGGGGCCGTTGATTTGAAAAAGTTTATTCAAACCTCTCACTTTCAAAAAATGTTTGGTTTTTTGGGTAAGATGTGTCTCTTGAAGACAGCAGAAAGATGGATCTTGCTCTTTGATCCAACTAGACAGTGTATGCCATTTAATTGGAGAGTTAAGTCCATTGATATTGAGAGTCAGGATTGAGAAATATTTATTAATTCCTGCCATTTTTACAAGCTTTCATTAGGGCCTGTGTCTTGATAGATTTTGTGGTGCTTAGATGTTATGAGTTTTAGGCGCCATGTCTTTCTCTGTATTATATTTGTGTTGGTTTTCTATGGGTAGAACAACTTTGAGAATTTTCTGCAATGTTGGTTTTGTTGCTATATAATGTTGCAGCTTTTCCCTGGAATGGAATGTCTTTATTATCCCCTCAGTTATGAATGAGAGCTTAGCTGTGTACAGTATTCTTGGTTGGTAGTTATTTGACTTCAGGGCATGACATATATCCTTTGACTCTCTTCTTGCTTGCATGGTATCTGGTGAGAAATCTGGGGTTATTCTGATTGGTTTGCCTTTATAGGTGATTGTTCTCTTCTCCCTGGCTGCTTTTAGGATACTATCTTTGATCCAGTTCTGAATACAATGTGGCAGTGGGAGGTCCTTTTCTGGTCAGGTCTGTTCGGGGTTCTAAAAGCTTCTTGTATCTTGATGGGCCTGCCCTTCTGGATATTTGGGAAGTTCTCTGAGATGATTCCCTGAAGTATATTTCCAATACCATTGACCTCTTTCTCCAGACCCTCCTCAATACCAATTAGTCTTAAATTAGGCTTCCTAATTTTATCTTGGACCTCCTGTAGCATTTTCTCATATTTCCTATATTTGAATTGACTCATTTTCTGTTATTTCTTTAAAACAACTAAATTATCTTCAACCCTGGAAATTCTCTCTTCTGCATTGTCTAACCTGCTATGAAAGTCTCCACTTTATTCTTCATCTCCCTTGCTTCTAATTGCTCATTTTTGATGCCTTGCATCTCTTGTTTTAGATCATGTATGGATTTCTTTAGCTCCTTGATTTTCATTTGAGTGGTTAGCTCAGCAGCTTTATTCTCTTTGGAGTTTGGTCACCTTTTTGTTTGTGGATTCTATGAATTCTTCCATTTTGCTTTGAAAAACCTTTATTATGGCCCCCTTTATGGCTTCCCCTTTTTCACATATCACCTTGTTTATGGTTTCCTCTTGTTTAGCTGTGGCTTCCTCCCTTATCTCTTTCTTTAGGTTTTCACACTTTTCATTGATGATGTTTATCAACTGGGTTTGTGTAGCACTTGGAAGGCTCTCCTGTAGATATGCCCCTGACTGTTCTATTGCCTGTTTATGTTGGGTAGGAGATGCTATTCCTTGATTTGACATTTTTCTCGAGTTGCTTGTTCTGCCCATTTGAAAATGGGAGCAAGATCAATACTAAACAAGATTATAATGTTTCAGATATAACCAACCTACACCTTTTTAGTTGGCTGACAATAGATGTTTACTCTTTTAGATTGGTAATATTACTCTCTCTCTCTCTTTCTTTTTGTGCACTTACATACAAATCTAATAGAATCACTGATGACCAATTTATGACCAAAACAATAAGCCCCTCAATCCAATCTCTATTGTATTTAAGTCCCTCTGGACCTAGAGTATAATTGACCACCTAGATACACAGCATTGCTCAGCAATCATAAAATGTAGATCCATGCATTATAAGAGTTGAAGGATGAACAGAGGATCAGAGATAGAAAAATAATATGAAAGACGACAAGGTAGGTAGGAAAAGAATAATACAAAAGTGTAAGATTATTATAGTAACGAAGAAAAGTTATCGTAAGGATAACTGACCTAAGGTGATAGACAGGTAAATATTTGAGTAGAAAGTTTATATGAACTTAGATAAAACTTATGAAAATATGGTTAATAATAAGAATATACAGAGAAAAGAGGGAGGTAGATATAGATTTCAATGATACAAATTTTAAAAAGAAAAAAAAAGAACAAAACAATAACAAAATAAAGGAAAATAGAACACACACACACAAAACCAAAACGAAAACCAAAAACAGAAACAACCAAAAAAACACAACAAAAGTAAACAAAACAAAACAAAACAAAAACAAAAAAAGAACAGGTGTGTGGGGGGGTATTCCTCATGTTCTGAGCTCTTACCCAAGAGATACTAGGGTTGAGAACCAGGAGTTTAAAAAGCAGGTGACTGTATCAATATCGGTATCGTTTTTATTCCGACTATACCCAGAGCTGTCACTGTGTTTCTAGGAACGACCACAGTGACAGCAGGATTGTAGGAAAAGAGGAGGAAAAAAATAATGGAATGAATCATAACATTAGAAAAAAAGTGTAGGTTAAGTGGCAAAGAGAAAAATATGAACATCTAAAAATGCAAATGAAAAGGGGTAGAAGAAAAAAAGGGGGTATTCTTCAGTTTTTTTTGTGGGGGGGGAGGATAGGAAACTTGTGTATCCACTAAAATCGGGATCTAAACACTTCACAAAGTCTTTTTCTCTTGTGATTTCGCTTTGCGGTTTTTTGGATCAGATTGCTTGTTTGGTAAACAAAGCTGAAAGATCTGTGGGCAGCATTGTTTTCCAGGTCTGTGGCTGGCACAGGGGATGGACTTCAGCAGTGCTGGGGCGAGATTTCAGGCTAAGTGATCTCTGGGAAATCCTTTGCCAGTTAGAAAGATGGCACTGTCAGCAACACCTCTCTGGCTCCAATTGCTTTGGCCAGGTCTTTGCTAGCAGTCAAGATGGCGCTGCTCTCAGCTGGTGGTGGAGGGGCTCCCTCCCAATGCCATTCCACGAGCAGAAGTGGAAACTTCTCCTGGAAGGTACTCACAAATTGCTGGATTGTCCTTGAAGCTGGCAGGTCCGTGCACGGCCGGGTATCGGCTCTGGGCTTGCACAGGCTCTGTGTAGCTCTGCAGCAGGTGGCTCTGTGCTGCTATGAGCACTGTGTCTGCTCTGATTCAGAGGAGCCTTTGTCTCCCTGGCCAGCTCCGCAGCTGGAAGGGCTCCATGCTCTCTTCTTGTGCCGGAAGTATGCCTTTTTTTCTCTCTGCCTGAGATCTCTGTAGTGCTAAAGCTTACTTAGGATCTATTTCTGGAAAAAAAAAAAAAAACTGTCTCCTGCACTGCCAGAACATGAATCTTGGCAGGAGCTCAGTATGTCTCATACTGAACCACCACCATCCACTATCTTCCGCAGATCTCCCCATAGAGAAAAGTTATTTTACATAACATTTTCTCTATATAAATATGTAAATAATTGAGGGTTTTTCAGAGTATCATTTAATGGATCAAATTATCTGTTCATTTTTTGTTTTATTTTTTGTGTCTAAGACCAGGGCTTCCACTTGGTAAGCAAGGCTTTTGTTCCCTTACTTTCATTCTACCAACAGAGTTGTGCTTACACCCCTGGGCCAAATGCTCTGAACAACAGAACCTTCTCATGTACCTATTTTTATGCTACTTATTTTCAAACTGAAATTTATGCATAGATTTTTGTGAATGGCTGATATCTTTTTCTTATTTTTTGTTCTTACTTCTAAAACTATCAGCAGAAATTTA
The DNA here is from genome assembly GCF_031878675.1 of Megascapheus bottae. Classification (NCBI taxonomy): domain Eukaryota; kingdom Metazoa; phylum Chordata; class Mammalia; order Rodentia; family Geomyidae; genus Megascapheus; species Megascapheus bottae. The sequence goes on from NC_143515.1 coordinate 25,311,008, forward strand.
AATCTGACATGAAATAAAAGTGAACACTATATTCAACATGATTAATAGATGCCCTATATTCAAATTGATGCCTAAAAATATTCTTTCAATCTAAAAATGAATTATTTTGTACAAAAATTCTGATTTGGTTTATAAAATTATAAAATTGATATGTTTTAAATATTACCCATCCTTACTGCTAAATTGTTTAAAATTGGATAATTTTACACATAGCCTTTTAAATTAACATATGAATTGATGTTACTTGTTGAAATATGAAGATGGTGTATTTAATTATATTATTAACCTGACATTTTGGTAAGTTTATTAAAATGGTGTATTTTTCTAAAAAAGAATCACTACTATTTTCTAAACAATTAATAACCACAATAAGGAACTTCCCTAGCAAAATTTGTTTTTGCTAGTCGTGTGGCTTGAGCTCAGGGCCTGAGCACTGTCCTTGGAATTTCTCAAGTCTTGAGCTTCACCACTTGAGCCAGAGCACCATTTCCAGCTTTTATCTATGTATGTGACCAAGGAATCGAACCTGGGTCTTCATGTATGCTAGGCAAGCTCTCTACCATTAGGCCAAACTCCAGGCTCTGCAAAATATTTATTTGTTTATGCATTTGTTCAGGTAATCTTGAGGTTTGGTAATCTCAGTCACTCCCTTATTCATTTATGACACTTCTGTTTGAACCATGTCTGCAGCTCAGATTTTGGCTGGGTATTTTGGAGATGAAGTCCTACAGATATCTTTGCCCAGGCTCACTTTGAATCACAATCCTCCAGGTTTAATTTCTCCTGAGTAAATATAATTACAAATAAAAAGATAATGTTCATAAGCATTTCATGTAATTTATCTTTAAATCTGAGATATTAATTACGGTAAGTACTCTCATATTGCAGATAAAATGAGGTTACATATTTTCCCTAAGATCATTTACAAATTAGAATGTGGACTAGTCCCTGATATACAACTGTAGGGGCCCAAGACAGTAGTTTTTGGAGCTTAAATAAACACATTAAAATATTTTGTTATAGTCAGTACATGATTAATGAATTTGATCAGTGTCACTCTTTTCATCACTCTCCCTCATCTGTCTCAATCTGACCCATCCCTTCAATTTTCATAGTATTGTTTTCACATATATGTATTGAATATTGTGACTGCAATCTCTCATCATTCCTTTTTGCATATGTTTAGTCCCTTCCTGTGACCTCTCCCCAGACTCACCCTACCTCTGACACTTTGTTTTTTTTTTTTAATTTTTTTGCTTTTTTTTTTTTTTTTTTTTAGTTTTTTGCCAGTTGTGGGCTTGAGCTCAGGGTCTGCGCACTGTGCTTAGATTTTCTCAAGGCTAGAAGCTCTACCACTTGAGCCTCAGCACCATTTCTGGCTTTTTTCTATGTATGTGGTACCGAGGAATTGAACCCAGGTCTTCGTGCATGCTAGGCAAGCACTCTCCCACTAGACCAAACTCCCATCCCCACCCCAACACTATAAATAACAGTTTCCCAGTATTCATATTGGTTTAGACTGAAGTTCATTGTTCAAAAGTGTTACGTTATTGGAATACTCCCTGTATGTTCTAGACTTTAGTTAACACATTTGTGTATATGTATGTAATCCTGTATGTGTTTACATATATCATTAAATTAAAACTAATTTCCACATATGAGAGAAAACATACATATTTTGTGTCTCTGAGTCTGACTTAGTTCACTTAACATATATAAGTACATATGTTAAGACAGATCTTTGCAAATTATGTAATATAATTTTTCCTGATGGATTGGATGAGTGTATGTGTGTGTGTGTGTGTGTGTGTGTGTGTGTGTGTGTGTGTGTGTGCATATATAACTGATCCATTCATCCTTTAAGAAATATCTGATCATCTTTTTCTATTTCTCCATTGAAGGATACCTGGGCTGTTTCCATATGTGAATAATGTTGTGGTGAGCATGGATGGACAAGTGTCTTTACTGTATCCTGTCTTGTAAACTTTTTGGATCAATACTCAAGGGTGGTACCAATGGGCCAGAGGCTTGTTCCATGTTTTCAACAGGCAAATGTGGTTATAGTTCTCTTCCAACAGAAAATAAAAGAAAAAGAAACAGACACTTTATTCCTTATGACTTTATTAGATGGGAGTTGTGCATTCACTGTTTTATTTGCATTGGTTGAGTAGGTATAATACAGCTCACTTAACCTCTTTGCTTTCCAGATGTTTGTATGTGCCACAACTATCAGTTCTTCCCAAGCTTGTGAGAGAAGGATATACATTCCCAACTCTGGCAACTTCTCATTGCCTGACATAGGATGTTGGGAAGAGCAGAAGCCTCTGTCCTGTGAGCAACCTTCATTCTTAAAAAGGTACTGGATTCAGAAGTTATTGACAACTATTCTCCAGAAAAGGAACTGAATTTAGGATACAAAGTCAGAATTTGAATGCACACATGATAGCAGTGGGCATGGAGAGGGAAACAAGAGAAAGTAAAACTTTGCTTCACAAAAATGTATTCAAACATTACATGACAATTTAAGATTCCAATCTCAAAAATATTTCTTCTCAAAGTAGAAATATATGTCTTCCAAATGCACGACCAGATATCCAGAAAATACTTTAAGGAGAGATAGGGGAAATACCAGCATTCCTTGGCACAAGTCAAAAGTTGCTAAGTAAAGTTCCAGAAACAAAAATAAATCGAAGAAAAGATGGATAAATGGGATTATATTAAACTGAAGAGTTTCTGCATGGCAAAGGAAATAGTTACCAAGATACATAGAAATCACATGGAATGAGAGAAGATCTTTACTAGATCTATATCTGAAAAGGGCCTCCTAAGTAAAATATACATAGGGCTCAAAAAATTAAGATGCCTAAAACATATCCTCATGGAAACAACAATCCCATCAATAAGTGGGCTATTGACCTAAAGACATATTTATAGTGAATAAATAAAAATGGTCAATAAACACATGAAGAAGTGTTCAAAATCTCTGGTCATAAAAGAAAAGCAAACCAAAACAACATCGAGAGTCCATCTCACCACATTTAGATTGGCCAATATGAAGAAAATGAGTATTAACAGATGCCGGTGGGGATAAGGCCAAAATGGAACACTACTACACTGTTGGTAAGAATGTAAACTTGTTCAATTGCTCTGGAAAGCAGTATGTAGGTTCTGAAAAGACTAAACATAGAACATTCATATGACCCAGCAATCTGACTCCAGGGCCTTTACCCAGAGGACCTCAAAGCAGCAGGCACTAATGTCTCCAGTACAACTATGATTGTTGCAGAATTATTTACCATTGCTATGATATATAGTCAACCCAGACGTTTCTCAGTAGATGAGTGGATCAAGAAAATGTGATATATGGATACACATAAAATTGAATTCCATGCTTCCATCAGAAAGAATGACATTGTCTCATTCATAGGGAAATTTAAAGACTTTGGGAAAAATATATTAAGTGAAGTAAATGATGCTTAACCCAATGGACTCTAAGAAATGGAAAGAAGAGGATTTTTATTGTACTGTTTTCAGCTATTTATTTTATCTTTTCTTTTAATTCCTTTGGTTTATTCTCTGTCACATTCTTTATTTCTGTACTCTTGATTTGGAGAAGAGAAGGGGAAGTATGTAATGGTGGGACAAAGCATGGATCAAACAGTGACACTCACTAGACATTATTTCAGAAATGAAGATTACAACTTGGGGATATCAAAGGGTAGGAGGGAAAGCAGGAGAAAATGAGAAAATGTTCAAAAAGAAATTACTTATTAAATGACTTATGCAGCAATAACCCCTCTGTATATCACCTTTTTCATAAAATTTAAATCAAAAAAGAAATACATCTCAAAAACAATGACATGAAATATGTTGTTTTCAAAAAAAACATCATGAATGGGAAATCCAATATGACAACATATAATAGACAAAATAATATCTCAATTGCTAAATCTGAAAAAGTTTTCGAGCAATAAAGAGAATAACTCAGAAATTTTTGAAACTATAGGCTCATATTCTTACAATAACAAAATAAGAAATATCTTAAAAATGAATCTCAGATGTATATGTAACATTATATGCCAAAACGTATTCTAATAACTATAAAAATATTGTGAGGTACAGTTTTCATTTAAGTTCCAAGCAGCCCTGAACAGAGCAGATGAGAAATATACATCAAGATTGTGAAAGGAAGGTGTCACTGAATTTATTTAAATTTCTGTTATTCTAAGCTACAAAAATACCACCAAAATCATTTAATTTAATCACAAAATCTTCCTTTATATCAATGCATTCAATATATCAATACAAAATCATAAATGATCTTGAACATTAATTTTTAAATAAATAATACACTTATGTACAATTAATATAAAACAATTATAAGATAATTCTGCAAAATGAGAATTATTGAAAAGATAATAAACAGTTACTTTCACTGTAAAATTAATTAAAACATTCATATTGCCGACCAATAATTATAACAAAAACTAAGAGGAAAATTTGTAGTTGTAAATTGCTACAGTCATTTTCTCAAACATGAATGTATTTATATTTGTATCTTGTTCAGGGGATTTAACATGTTTTCCTGGTTTATTTCTTGATCCTGACTTATCCTCACTTCACTTATCCTCTTGTATATCTGTAAAGCATTTAGGGCTTGAAAAAATAATCCTGGTTGTTTTTTTTTTTTTAACTGATGGTGTTTCTGCCTTTATATATTTCACCAAAGAGTATCCATAAATGTAGTTATTTAAGTCATAAGTAGAAATAAGCTTTCCAACCTGTATATAAGTAAAATGTAGCCCCTATTGTAATAAGGCTCTATATTCATATCATAACTCAAACCCTCCACCCTTGTACTTCCCTGTTGTTACATCTTCATCTCAAAAGTTGATTTACATATTCGCCAGGAGTTTGGCCTAATGATAGAGTGCTTGCCTAGCATGCATGAAGACCCAGGTTCAATTCCTCAGTACTACATACATAGAAAAAAGCAGGAAGCGGTTCTGAGGTAGACCTCTAGCCTTGAGAAAATCTAAGGACATTGTTCAGGTCCTGAGCTCTAGCCCAGGAATGGCAAAAAAAAAAATTCATTCAAATTATACAGTGTGGGTGTCCTTCTCCGACATCTACGAGGGGGGTAAGATGGCAGCTGAGCCCACGAGTAACACAGACTCGGGAGACCAGACTCTCAGTGAAGATCTACTTTATTCTACAAAACGGTGCTAGCTAAATACAGATTGAGCAGTCGCAGCCAAGTCATCAAATAGGGATGACCATCAGGCGCAGGTGTCCTGAGACATGTCCCACTTGCTCCAGGCGGGTGGGGCCGGCGGCCTCTGGCTCCCAACTGCTTGTGTCACCGAGTGTGTAAGTGCTGAAGTGCAGATGGAAAACAGCAGGGTTCCGAGAGCTACCCCACAATACAGAATCTTCGTAACTGAATATCCCCCAAACTGTTATGTTTATCCCAATATTCACCAGCCTAATTGATTTAACTTTTTTTTTTTTGCCAGTCCTGGGCTTGAGCTCAGGGCCTGAGCACTGTCCTTGTACTTTTCTCAAGGCTAGAGCTCTACCAATTGAACCTCAGCACCATTTCTGGCTTTTTTCTATGTATATGGTACTGAGGAATCGAACCCAGGTCTTTATGGATGCTAGGCAAGCACTCTACCACTAGGCCAAACTCCCAGCTCCTAATTGATTTAACTTCTACATAGTGGCTTGAATAATTTCTTTGAAATCAGATAATAACTTCTACTTTGGAATGATTTATCCCATCTTTGTCAAGTAGTACCAGTATTGGGTATTATGTTAACATTCTAGAGTTAGGCTTTAACTGTCAAATAATATTAGCACTCTTCAAAATTTCATTCATTTTATAAGAAACATCTTCCAGAATGTCATTATAGTAATTCAATGTGATCATATATTTCTTTCAGAAGATCCATGACAACTTAAACCTGCTTGTTTAATGGCGAGATTTTCTGACATATTTTAAGGTTTGTAAAAATGGTTCAAATGTGATTGGTATGATAAGTAAACATCTCCTTTCCCATAGGTGATATTCACTATTTTGTACTTAACTACTAATTGCTGCTTCAGGAGATGATTGAGAAACATGTTCTGGGGATCATGTACCCAGGATTTGAGCATGATAGACATACTTACCTAATACCTGATTCAGTTACACTATTAGACCTATTGAAATCATATTATTTTAAAGTAATACTGAGGAGTGATTCCAGTGACATCAAAGAATTATAAAACCCACTTTTAATTCTGAGGGAAAGTGATATACATTTCATAGATTCAGAATTAACTATTGGCAATAGTTTGGTTGTAAACAGGCAACATGGTTGATTTTTAAAAACTAAAATTTTGAACTAGTCATTGTAAGCACTGCCCCCTTTGAAAAGTCACTCTGATGGATCCTCAGCTGTTTCCTTTCTTGTGAGAAGACAAGTACTGTCAACCAGATAGTCATTAGACAGGGAAAAGTATGAATTAATACCAATGTCTGAGGTCAAGGTAGTGACACACAATAAATTTTATCCTCTTTAAAAAATCAGAAGCATCTCTATGAATTGCTTTTTTTCAGTTTATTTCTATTTACCTACTTATTTATTTAGATTGTATAGCTGATGTACAGAGGGTTACAATTTTGTATTTCAGGTAATGAATACATTTCTTTCTGAACAGATATCATGGGACAAAGGGTGAAAAATGATTAAGTGATATTCATAAGACAGGTTGAAAATGAACTATACGACTTGTGGGGGAGGGGAGGGTCCAGAAGGAAAAACAAATCTGGGAAAAAATGAAGGAAGACATGAATCCTTGTTTTAAAATGTTTAAATGGCCAAGGAGCCAAATGTCTCACACCTATATTCCTAGCTACTCAGGGCATTGAGGTCTGATGATTAGGGCTTGAAGCCAGGAAGAATAGTCCATGAACTGACCACAAAAAGCCTCAGATGCAAGTGTGGCTACAGTAGTATACTACTTGAGCAAAAAAAGCTGAGAACAATGCCCAGGGCCAGAATTCCAGCTCCAGGACCTGAAAAAAAAAGCTTAAATGTCCTACATACATCTCAATAAAAACTTTGACTGAAAGAAGATAAGTGAGAAAAGTCTGTGTCTCAGAACTTGGAAATATTTTAACCATGAATAATACACAGATGACAGCACAGAGTACAAAAGGCATGGCTGATTATGTCACCACTGATTATGAAACAAGGAGATATTTCAAACCCAGGTGCCCTGCATTTACAATTTTGCAGAAGGCCATCTTGTTGCTCTGCAAAGTTTTATGAGCCAAGGGTAATGAGAGAAATAAAATACTTTTGGCCACATTTTTGAGTATCAGAAAGTAATGTGTAAGTTTACTTTCAATCATTTGCAGAGCCTCTTGACCATAACTGAAGAAAAAAATCACCAGTGTGCATGATTTTGACACTCGGATTTTTGACTGTGTTGAGTACAACTTTCCTTAATATCAAGAAATGACTTTTCTGTATAATTTTTATTGTAATTAATAGAAGGGTTACATTACATTCGCCAGATGGAAAGTGCATTACATCACATACATTGATACCCTTTTTCCTGTTTGGTCCCCATTTCCCTCCCCCCAACCACCACCCTCATCTTGTTTTCTCCCCTTTTCTATCCAATTTCAAATAACCAAATACACATATATCCAATATATCAGATAACAAAGTGACATACTGTAACAATATGACATAACCAAGGGAAAGCAAAAGAGATGAGAGATAACATAGCACATTAAGGACAACAATCACTCATTATATGGCTTTTGTTTCTATATCCTAGAGGTCCTTTCATTTAACATCATACTGTATGGCCTTATGTATCTAGGTTTTTCTCTACTGCAAATCTCTGCTAGAAGAGTCCAAGGTTTCTACTGATTATGGCAAATGAGGGAAACATTGAGCCTATGTTCCTTTGAGTCTGGCTTACTTCACTTAATATGATCTTTTCTAAGACTTTCCATTTCCTAACAAATGGGGCAATGTCATTCTTCCTGACAGCAGCATAAAATTCCATTGTGTACAAATACCACATCTTGTTGATCCACTCATCAGCTGAGGGACATCTGGGTTGGTTCCATATCTTTGCTATGGTAAATAGTGCTGCAATGAACATCGTTGTGCTACTGGATTTAGTATATCCTTCTTTCTGGACCAGTGGGTAAATGTCAAGTACTGAAATTGCTGGGTCAGAGGGGAGCTCTATGTTTAGCCTTTTGAGGAACTGCCATACTGCTTTCCATAGTGGTTGAACAAGTTTGCACTCCCACCAGCAGTGTAGTAGTGATCCCTTCTGACCACATCCCCTCCAGCATCTGTTGTTATTAGTTTTCTTGATCCTGGCCATTCTAACTGGAGTGAGGTGGAATCTTAGAGTTGTTTTGATTTGCATTTCTTTTATGACTAGAGATGTTGAGCATTTCTTCATGTGTCTATAGGCCATTTTTGTTTCTTCTTCAGAGAAGACTCTCTTTAAGTCTTTGGCCCATCTTTTAATGGGATGGTTGTTACTTTGGAGATTAGTTTTGGATTGAATCAATTTTTTGAGCTGTTGATGTACTTTAGATATGAGGCCTTTGTCTGTTTTATGATTAGTGAAGAACTTCTCCCATTCTGTAGGCTTCCTAATTAATTTACTAGCTATGTCCTTTGCCATACAGAAGCTCTGCAGTTTAATGCAGTCCCACTTATCCAGCCTTTCTATGATTTGTTGTGATTCTTGGTCCTTATTAAGAAAGTTTTGACCTCTTCTATTCTATTTCTTCAAAGAATGACATTGGGATATTGATGGCTATTGAGTTGAATTTGTAGATAGCCCTTGGCAAGATTGCCATTTTCACGATGTTATTCTTCCAATCCAGGAGCATGGTAGGTTTTTCCATTTCCTCAGTTCTGCTTTAATTTCTTTTTTCAGGGTTTTAATGTTTTCATAAAAAAGGTCCTTTACATTCTTAGTTAAGTTAATTCCTAGGTACTTTATTTTCTTTGAGGTTATTGCGGAAGGAGTTGCTTTCCTAATTGTTGTCTTGTTCCGCTCACTGTTGGCATAGAGGAAGGCAGTTGACCTTTGAGGGTTAATTTTAAACCCTGCTACCTTTCCAAAGTTTTGAATCAGCTCAAGAAGCTTGGGAGTGGAGTCTATAGGATTCTTTAAATACAGAATCATGTCATCTGCAAAGAGGGAGAGTTTCACTTCCTCGTTCCCTATTTGGATCCCCTTTATGCTTGCTTCTTGCCTTATTGCACTGGCTAGGAATTCTAATACTATGTTAAAGAGGAGTGGAGCGAGTGGGCATCCTTGTCTCGTTCCTGATTTTAGAAGGAATGGCTTTAGCGTTTCGCCAGTAAGTATTCTAGCTGTGGGTTTGTCATAGACTGCCTTTATTATACTGAGGAATGTTCCATGGATTCTTAGTTTCTCCAGAGCTTTTAACACAAAGGGGTGTTGGATCTTGTCAAATGCCTTTTCCGCATCTATTGAGACAATCATGTGATTCTTGTCCTTGCTCCTGTTGATGTGTTGAATTATATTAATTGATTTGTGTATGTTGAACCAGCTTTGCCTCCCTGTGATGAATCCTGTTTGATCATAGTGTATATATATATTTTTGATGAGTTATTGTAGAAGGTGGCCAGTATTTTGTCGAGAAGTTTTGCATCAGTATTCATCAAGAAAATAGGTCTATAATTCTCTTTCTTTGATGAATCTCTGTCTGGTTTGGGGATGAGGGTTATACAGGCTTCATAGGATGAGTTTGGCAAAGAGCCTTCGTTTTCAATTTTATTGAAGAGCTTGAGGAGTATTGGTGTGAGCTCTGTTTTGAAGACTTTATAGAATTCAGCTGTGAATTCATCTTGCCCTGGGCTTTTCTTAGGTGGAAGTTCTCTTATTGACATAAGAAATGAGTTATTTTTATTGGCAGCTATGTCATTACCTTAATTGGTGACTGTTACCTGCACATATTGTAAATTATAAGAATGTATAATTTTTATTTATGTTAAAAACAGATGTTTAAGTCTCTGAAATTTGCTTTGTTTGCAGGTTAAATGCCACAGCCTAGCTTCATAAAAGGCTGTGTACGGGGTGGGGGTGAGAAATTCAGCAGGAGGAAGGAAGATGAACCAAAAGAGAATGTAATTGTAGATGAATACACTGTGAATATTTTCTTTGCATGAATTAAAATAGAACAATGAAACCTGTTGAAATTGTGTGTGTGTAGGATACGGGAAAATTATGAGGGGATTGGTTTCATCAAAATATATTGTATACATAAATGGAGACACACAAGCTCATGCAAACCCTCTTCTACAACTAATGTATGCTAATAAAAGACATTTCAGTGAAAAGAATGCACAGCTTCCACGTCTCTACATGACTGAATGTCAGAGCACATGAGCACAGTTTTACTCATTACTGTGGCTTGCAGCTACAGGAGCTCTCCACTTAAAGCTTGCTTTTCTGCCACTGATGTCTAATAAAAAAGACAAGAAAAACATTTCTCAAAAAAGAAATGCAAAGATCTATATTTAATATTTTTACTCATAAGCAAACAGTATTATCCACCACATTATGCCCCAAATCTGAGATTTCTTAATTGCTTTATTTCTTAAAGTAATCTATCCCATTTGCCAGAACCTAGTGAACAGCAGCGAACAAAACCATTCCAAGTAGCTGAGTGTCTGCAACGAGGTTATATATTATAACAAAAGGAACATATAATGAAATTGATTTAATTAGAGGAGGTTAACATCCTCGAAATAATGATAGTGCTTTTCTGTAAGGACACTATTGCATTACTGCTTTGCTTCACTAAATTAAAACCACTATCAAGTTGGTAGTAAATTTTGAAGTGCGCAACTAAGAGAACTGTACAGGCCAGGAAGAGGCCAGGAGCTCAGATATTTCAAAAGAACAAATTAGACACAAAGTTTAAAAATCTGCTTTTAAACAGAAAACTCTGAAAGTACATCAACATTTCATCATTTTTTTAACACTCTGTTCTAATGATTCAGCTAATGTGCAGCTGTGAAGGAGGAAATTTTAATGATGCTAAAAGGATTCCACAGTTCAAGAATACTTGGACTGTGGACTACTCTACCATAATTAGAATTGCTTGAAATGAGTTTTTCCTATGTCTCTTTTCTAAATGAGTGCTTAAAACACCCTGGTAAATAATGTGGATTGAATGCTTTTGGAAGCATTTTTGAAAATGATCATCCATCTTTTATTGTCTTAGGAAGATGAATGAATGAGTTACTTGTTCTTAAAATCAGAGCTTATATATTTGCTCTGTGTATATATACACACATTAGTCAGTAATAACTGGATATATGCACATATATGCATACATTATACAGAAATAAATAATCAAGTATCATCTTATGATCAAATATCATCTTTGTATTAAGAAGAGTTTTGTCTTGATTAGTTCTTTTGGATATTTTTATTATTTTAAGTAGTTATATTATTTTAACAGTGTGGCACTTGCCAAAGTAGTTTATAAATACAGGGTAGCTTGATCCATGACACTTCTCAAATTATGTGTGTTATATTTATCTCCAGTTTTATAGTTAAAACAGCATACTGCCAGATGACTCAGTACAAGATGTGTAGGTGATGGCATTTATAACATCAACTAATGGAAATGTCATAGTATTCAAGAATTGCTGCATTATAGAGTGACTAGAGGAAGATTGTAACCAATTGAAAAACTAATGGACATAGGTAAACCAAACATCACAGAGAGGTACATTTGTAAATATGTTTATGAGCATAATACAAGCAAAATGCATCCAATTCAGAAAAAGGCTGGCCACATGGAATTATATCTGATCAATGGAGTGTCAGCAGAAATGAAGCTTGAAGCAAGTAAGCTTTTTACCATTGAGCTTAGTCTCCAGTATTAATCATAAGGATTTTAGTGTCAAGTCATTAAGACAATAGCAAAAATAAACAAATAAGCAAAAGTTAGATAATATAATGCTTACCACAGATAGATCCAGAAATATAACCTGTATCTTTCCACTCTGGATCACTTTTCTATTCCATTACTTTATGAGATTAATTCAATTCACCCCAAATATTAACTATTTCATGTGCTCATTACCATTTTAATTAATACAAAGAATTAAATGAAATAAGATAAGACTTAAATCACCAGTAAAGAGGAGAAATAAAATGTAGTTATGTGAAAAATATGAGTATAAACAATGTTTTATGGATGATCAGCAGGGATTTTAAGGCTTCATATATGGTATTTCTTTGACATGAAGTACTAATCTCAGTCACTAATTGCTTTCTAACTCACTCATTTTAAATATTCATCAATATGTTACCTTCAAAATTATACACCAGAGAAATAAAATCTAAATCCACCACAATGTGCCAAAAAATAATAAAGATAGTTTAAATAAATACACTTTAATAAGCTAAATTAAAATAGGCTTACCAAGAATCTAGTATGCTTTCTCAAAAAAACACATTTATGCTAATGCTAAATAATTATAGAACAAAAAAATTTAGTGACATCAATCTTTATTTTATCTCTTTCTTCCTGCCATCTTTCCTTCTTGTCTCCCTCCCAGCCACTGTCCTTCCCTCTAGTCTTTCTTCCTTCTATAAGTACATAAAGATATACAAGTATAGAAAGTGTTTTCCAAAGTTTTCATGGAAATATAAATCTTTGTTTTCTTGGTTCATTTGGACAGACATCATTTGTTTTTAAGCAATTTTATTGAGATATTATTAAAAACATACATGTTATATATATTTAATGTGCACAATTAAATGATTTTATGTAAGTATAAATTCAGAAATATTCATCACATTCTATGTAACTAACATAACTCTCTACCTCTACAGAGTTATCATTTTTGTGTACATGTAAATGTGCTTAATTAGAAAATTTAACACCTAATCCTAAGCAATTTACAAGTGTGTAACAAATTTTTAACTACCGTTTCCATGCCTTAACATAGATCTACAAAATTTAACATAAATCTACAACTGAAATGTTGTACATTTGTATGTTATTACTCAATCTGTATTCTTTCCAAACTCTGGAAATATTCTAATTATTTTAGCATGTTAGATTCCATATGTATTTATTATATACATCATAGAACACTTTTCTTTCTGTGTCTCATTTATATCATCATGTTGATGTGCATTCATTCCAACCTTGTTATTGAAAATAGTTTTTCAATGAATATTCATGAGAAAATTCAGGTATCAGTTTAATTCTTCTATGGCTTTATCACAAAATACTTCTAATTGTATTTTTGATGAAACTTCATCCTGTAGTTTACGTCCAATGTCCTAATTTACATTATCATCAGCTGTGTACAACGATTCCCTTTTTTCTACTTCCTTGCCAACACTTGTTATCTTTTGTCTTTTTTATAACAGCCATTCTACCAGTTATGAAGCTATGTCCCCTTGGATTTTGATTAGCATTTCAATAATTAGCCATGCTAAACCATTTCTTCTGCCTTTTAGCATTCAGCAATTTGTTTCTTGAAAAACGTCTTAGTCTTTTTCATTATTAATCAAATTATTTGTATTTTATATTGAATTATTAATGTACTTTCTAAGCATATCCATTGAAAGGCTTTATTGGTATAAGATTTATAAATTCCTAGCTTGGTTTGCATTTTGTTTATTTTGACATATGGAAGCTTTTAAGGTTGATGTGATTCCTCTGGAGTAACTTTACTTATGTTTCCCATACTCTCATTGCCCTAAACAAAAATTCATCAAGGCCAATGTTGACAAGGTTTTCCCTGGTGAAGGAGAGAGACAGAGTAAACAAAAAGTAATAGAAAATGTTATTGTATCCAAGCATGGTACAAATGTGCATGGAAATAGCATAATGAAACCTCACAGAATGATCAATTTAGGCTAATAATTCTTAAAAAGGGTTTTCTTAAGATTTCCTTTTTTATAAAACCATCCTGTTTTATAATACCATCTTTTCTGGAGTTGATTTATGTATATTAACTGTGATGAGGACGTATTGCTATTCTTTTTATTATGGCTGTTCTTTTTCCTCAAACCACATTTTGAAAAAGACTGTCCTCTCCTGCTGTACATTCATGAGCACCCCCAGTGAAGCTCATTCCCTGGCGTAGGAATGGTGTTTTCTAAGATCTCTGTTCTGTCTCACGGACCTCTATGTCTTTATTTCAATACATTACTATTTTAATCTCTATTTTTACATACAAAATCATTCTGAAAATAAGAGGTGATACTTCCATCAGTTTTTATTATTTTTCCCCAATTCCTTTGATTATCTGGATCATCCTTTATGACTATATTTGAGCTTTCAAGTTTTATTTATTTGCATCTTTCTATATAAAATGTGATTGAATATGTATATATGAAAGATATTGCTATGTATTTTTCTCCTTTTGTTTTAATCTGACTTTAGATTGAAGATGATACTGGAGTCATAAAAATGAGTTAGGAAGTATGAATTCTACTATTTTGATAAGAATTCAATGAACATTTAAGTCATTCTTTGACTTAACTACATGTAGTCCTGGGCATGTCATTGTAGGGAGGCTTCCTGTTACTAATTCTGTCTCCTTGTCTGTTATTTTACTATTTAGGCTTCCTAACCTTCATGTTAATTTATTCCTATTTTTGTGTGTAAAGGAATTTAATAATGTCTTCTTTTATGCTATCTGTTATTATATAATTAATTATAACAAGCTCTATGAGAAGGTTTAACTTATGTATCAATTCATGTTTTTACTAGGCATGGTGCTGAGGAATATAACAATGTTTTTAATATGAACAATTCTATATTTTAATTTTTAAAAACCAAGAGTAGCCCTGTACCCGTGGCTCACACCTTAAATCCTAGTGACTCTGGATTTGAGATCTGAGGATTGCAGTTGGAACTGGCCAGGGCAGAAAGGTCCCTGTGAGAATCTTATCTCCAATTAACCACTTGAAAGCTGGACTGTCCCTGTAGCTCAAATGGTAGAGTGTTAGCCTTTAACACACAGAGGTACAGGGACAGCCTCCAGACTCTGATTTCAAACGCCACAAAAAATAACCAAAAAAGGGGAAAAGTTTAATGTTTTAAAGATACATTGGCTTTATTGATTACATTGTGCATATTTTATTAGTTTCATACAAAGATGAAACAATTTCCATGTATCAAGCTTGAACTTGCATGGAGCTTTTCTTCATGTTTTTTTACTTTATCATTTTGCTGTTGGGTGATGAACAGAGGGGCTACGATAACATTCATCAGATAGTGGGTATTTTAATTCTCGGACATTGTTACCCTTCCCATGTTTTTCTCCTACTCTCCCTCTCCCCATCCCCTCCCACTCAGCTTTTTTCCCCTTACCTTCTCTTTTTCAAATAAACAAATAATGTATATACAGTATATCAGGTACCATATTTAGATATATTAATAACATGAGATAAACCATAAGGGGAAAAGAAGAGAAAAGAAATAGCTTCACATAGTACATTAAGAACAACAATCACAAGGCTAAGCCTCTTGTTTCCATATCAGGAGAGGAATAATTTGAGTTTCCCTAGCACTTTTGGGGGCCTTTAAAAATTGGAACATTGCATGGAGCTTTTGAGAAAGGTCATAAAACTGACTCTCAAGGTTGAAGTCATAGATGGGAGAGTGAAAGCATTACTGCTTGCATCTGTGTTGTGATGTTATCAATGTCTTCTGGGAAAATGCTGCATCATTTTCTCTGAAGTGATTTTTCCATCATCTTCCTAGAAGTGGGCTGGAGTCCTCCAAAGAGTGTATTCACTGCTTGATTAATATCTATGGTCCAAGTTGGGGATTTAAAAATTGCTTTTATGTAGCACAGAGCCTATATCCATCTTTTAATTTTCCATCACAAAGTTACTAGCAAAATATGCCACTATCAATTATATTTAAAACATAGAATATCAAGCTAAAAATAATGGATAGGATTTATTTTTCAAGAGTACAATTCGCTATTATGTATTTAACATGCAACATAAGTGATCTGTTTTTCTTGTTTCCAAGTTGATATAGAAATATATGATCATACTGTAGCAGAGGGCACTATCATTCATTTTTTAAAAGAACATGTAAATATTTATTAGTATTTTAATGGTAACTATTTTTGTAAAAACTTTTTTTGTCAGTTGTGGGACTTGAACTTGGCTTGGGAGCTGTTCCTGAGCTCTTCAGCTCAAGGCGACTGCCCTGCTCCTTGAGCCACAACTCTACTTTCAGTTTTCTGATGGTTAATTGGACATAAGAGTCTCACAGATGTGTTAGGGCCCTGGCTAACTTTGAACCACAGTCCTCTGATCTCAGCCTCCTGAGTAGCTAGGATTACAGATGTGAGCTTCCACACCTGGCTAAACCATTTAAAAAAATAAAAACACTTTTATAGTTTGAAAATGTGTCCTGAACTGCTAGATGTCTAACCCATGAAACTACATCACTGTTCCTCACTCCTTCTCTTTTAACCCTAACATACTATTTTTGTTTTGTTATTTTTATTTATCATATGACTTGATTATTTTAAAAAGTCAAAATAACTATTTAATTAGAAATTATAATACCAGCATACATCATGATATGATTGTAATTTATACAGAGCATTCTTTCATATGTGCTATTTAAATCTGCATCATATATAACTAAGAAAAATGTTCCAGTAATTAATACTATCTGCATATTTTATGTTGGCTTTTAATTCAGATATTTCATTAATCTTAATTCCTGGATCAGATCATAATGCCTGATTAAAAGTAGATTCATCAATATGTACATTTTACTT
This sequence comes from Megascapheus bottae, assembly GCF_031878675.1. NCBI lineage: Eukaryota > Metazoa > Chordata > Mammalia > Rodentia > Geomyidae > Megascapheus > Megascapheus bottae. Next base: position 25,327,855 of record NC_143515.1, read on the forward strand.
CACTTTACAGTATATCTAGATTAGGCAGCTTTGGGTTATATCCTGATGTCTATTTGCAGTGGAACAACTATCTCTCCCTTTGTTTATACGTTGACTGTAGTAACACACTACATCCTTCTCTTGTATGGTACTAAATAGGGAATGAAAAAACTTAAGTTTTGGATTTATTCTATGCTGCATATTTCATGGCAAGTTTTCTTCACAAACTTCTATTCTATTATGTACATTTTTTCTGATTTTATTTTATGACTAATGTTCACATACTAATTTTATGAGTTTGTATGTTACAATGTGAGATTTCTATGAATCTATATGTCCTCTATATGTAATTGCTGTGTCCATCACCTAAAAATATGTATTATTTTGTTGGGAAAGTATTTAAGATTTTTGTTTCTGGCTAGGTTGAAATAGAAAGTGAGCTAGTATTATCATAGTCACCTTAATCTGTAACAGAACACTGTTGTTCTTCTTCGTATAAAAAATGCCCCTTGGTACCCATTGATCAACCTCTCCGTATGCACCCATTATCCCCACCTTTCCAGTTCCTTGTTGCAACTAATATTTAGCTTTATACTTCTACCATATCAATCTTCTGTGATATTGCTTGGGTACAGATGAATCAGAGGATGTCAGAGCTCTACATGACTTGAATCACTTAATAGAACATCAGCCAGGTTCATATATTTGCCACAACTTAAAGAGAAGAATCAGAGAAATGTTTATACACCAAGAACGCATACCCAAAGGTTTACTTCTTTTGGGTAGGCTCAAATTCCTACTTTATACTGACTCCCAATAAGGATACCATATTTAATTCCATCTAGTAGATGAGAACTCCTAGGACTCATTCATTCCTGTACCACCCTCCCAGGACACACCTAGGGGTATGATTTACTATCATAGTAGATACAATAGACAATCAAGATTCACAATTCCATGTCCACCCCTTCTAAGCATGATACACACATAAATCGCCTCAAATCATTTCATGCTACCTCACTTCTGGCAAGAGGCTCCGACTATGTGATGATAACAAATGCATTCAATCCACCTTCTTGAATCCCTATAATATGAACAAGGCAGCATTTCTCAAAGGTCCACATTCTAATACCTGAGATTTGCGGCAACATTTGGCTGTGAATCTCCTTATTACAAATAAATAAATAAATAAATAAATAAATAAATAAATAAATAAGTACATCAATCAATAAATAAATACATCAATAAATGAATAAGCAATTTATATCAGCCCAACATAAAAGGACAGATTAAACATACTTTCTTCCTTTTTTTTCTGGAAAGAAAGACAGAAAAGTTGCTAGCACATCAGCACAATTCAAGAATTTCACTTAGCCACAAAAACATTAAGTCCTATAGATCTTTACCTATCAACTGAAGTGCTCTGAAGTGAACTCTAGTGGGCTTCAGCAACCCAATACTCCACCTTCCTGCTTTTAACCCACATCTTCTCTCTTAGACTGGCTGGACTCATTGCCCATGACACTCATTGACAAATGTTCCATATCTGTGATATTCCCATCAGCTATGTCCCCAGAGCATCTTAGTTTCATTCGCATTACTTCAGGCATTTGTAGTTAGGAAAGGCCTGGCAGGAATCCTGACCAGGTCCTCTGATGCCTGGCTTCCCAGGTCCTACTTTGAAGTCATGGTAGAATTCTTTATGAAAAACTCTTGACACTTGCATTCTGCATGCCTGCAAAACTACATTATGCATGGATGATGCCAAGGCGTGGTGCAATGTTGAGCAATAGTCACTTCTGCTTGAATTATACTTGTAGCAGCTTCTAACTATCTAGGTACTAATGCCTTCCTTTAATTTCCCTGAATAAGCAGGGTATCCTGGAAGTCTTCCTTTTTCAAATGAGTTTATCAATATCCTGGATCCTGGGATGGGTAGAATTCTGCTAATTTCTGAAAAATCTCTCTAAGTATCTTGCCTATGGATGTATGAGGCAAAACAAATTTGATTTCCTTTTAATATTGCTATCTTCTAAAACATCATATTCTTTCTCTACAAGACTATGTTTTAGTTCTTCTACTGTGCTTTTGCTTCCAATTCTCACTGCAAACCTGTCTAAAATCAGCCAGCAACAGCCATGCCACCGGCAGAATGCTTTGATGAATCTAGATAAGATGCCACTTTTAACAAAATAATAAATTACTTTAAGCTAGTATTCTTGCAAAGTCTCAGAATTAATATTTTGCCACGATGTAAAATACATGGTTATATTTATAACCTCATAATTTGGCCTTGTCTCTGTGCTTCATGTCTGCATGTGGTGTTTTGAACTCTGATCTCTGCTTTTATCATTTTGTATCACCTCGATTTCTTCAGGTCAAAAGATTCCAAATTTCTCTATAATACAGTTTCAAAATCTTAACAGTCTCACAATCCTGTTTAGTCACAGAAATGCATGTACTTGTCTGGTACAAATTTTCTGAATTAGCTGAATTTCATGGCAAGATAAATTTTTGCCATGGCAAAAGTGCTTGAGAGATCAAATTAAGAGGAGGAATTTTTTTCAGATCTCATGGTTTTAGAAGTGTCTATCATGGCAAGAATAGAATGGAAGAAATGAGGAGTTCATATAATCATGGATAGAAAGTAGAGAAAAAGAATGTAGAAGGAAGCCATAACAACATATAACCTCACCCCTCATTGTCATTCCATATAATTAGACTCTACCTGCTACTTTTTACTAAATTCCAATAATGTCATCATATTATGAATCCATCAAAGACTAATCCTTTCATTAGATCAGTGTCCTCATGATCCCTGGTACAATGCCATACACAATTACAGAGGTAGGATTTGCTAATCTCCAGAATATTCTCAATCTGTTTCGAGTGATAGACAATAAAGACTAACCCTTACCTTGTCTTATTGTTTCATTTTTGTTAATTGTATTTTATTACCTGGGTAAAATATAGAGGGGTTATAGTTACATTCATCAGGTCATGGATACATTACTTTTTTGCCTTAATTCTATAATAATTCTTTTTTTGTTTTTTATTTATTTTTTGTATAGGGATGTTACAGTTACATTCGTCACGCAGTAGGTGCATTACTTCACACATTGATAACCCTCCTCATGTTTTTGTTCCCATTTCACGCCCCCACCTACTCCCAATGTCTTATTATTCTCAAAATAATGTTTATCAAAAATAATCTCTTATGAGGAACTGAATCTGCTCACTCTAGATGAAAATATTGAGGGTCGCTCTTATTGTTGCTATTCGTTGCTTCACACAGCAAAGATACAAAAGATTAGTGAGATTAAGATCAGTTGTATAGGAATGTTTGTCACAATTGTAGATAGACTATTTGTTTACCTCTAATTACCTCTCCTGCCACTATATTTATCAATATATTATCTTAGGCTAGAACTCATCGGTGTATTGGGATGTATTTAATCATATGTTTGCACATAATTAAATTAAACAAATATTGATATTAAGCCATTAATAAAATAATTTTATTTATTTGAAAGAATACTAGGGTGAAGGCTGTCGAATGAGATACTGATGCATTTTGAAAAATAGGATTTTCAGTCTGTCAAGTTTCTCCAGGAGACATTAAGTATAATTACTTTATTAGTAGTAACTTTTCTTGAAACAAAACTCTATTTCTCAGAATCACAATCCCACATCCTTTGCTTGCTCTTCTTATTCTGTTTTGATGACCATCCATCATCAGAATTTTATCCTAATTCTCACTTAAAAAATCATGAATCATGATATATATTCCTGTTTCATTTTTTGTTGATTACCCACAGTTCTTTTGAACTGATTTACAGTCAAGCATTTAAAATGTTTAACATTTTCTTACACTTCAAGTGCTAGTTGTCTTCCCTTAAACAGATACTGTTTCTGAGAGATAGCAATACTAAGGAAAACAACAGTGTTTAATAGAATGATCTTTAGGGATAAACTTCCTGATGTAAAACTTAAATTTTGTAAGTTATTTACAATTGTTTATCTTGGGTTCATTTACTGATTAAAAAGAAAGTAATATTATCTGCATTCATGGGATAAAAATACCTACTGTAGAATTTTGAGAAAAGTCTGGCATAAAGTTTGAACTGCAATTTTCTTATTGTTGTGTTGTGTGAGTACTGGGGATTGAAGTCTGGGATTTCTATTGTGGCTCGTCTTTCTTCATGATTCACACTCTATACTTGGATCTCATATTCTGATTAATTTAGAATGGAGTCTTGGATCAATTGATGAATAGAGTCTCTTGGACGTTTCTGCCTGAACTTGCTTTCAACGTGATTTTCAGGCTTCAGCCTCTCAAGTATTTACATTCATAGGCATGAGAAACCAGTGCCCAGCCAACATTTCCACCCTTTATATAGAGGACGACAACATAAATTTAGTAAAACTATGTGTTTAGAATACTACTTTTAAGTATAATTTTTACTGTAATTAATACAAAGTTTCAATATATTAGCCAGATAGAAGTTGCATTTCTTCACAAACCTGGCTACCCTTTCTCATGTTTTTGTCCCCATTACCCTCGCCCTTCCCCATCCTGCATCTTGTTTTCCCCCTTCCCTATCCTATTTCAAATAAACACATATAAAATATATCAGATAACAAGGTAAGATACTATAACAATATGAGATAACCAAGTGACAGCAAAAGAGATGAGAGATAACATAGTACATTAAGGACAATCACTCATTATATGGCTCTTGTTTCTATATCCTGGATGTTCTTTCATTTAGCTTCATCCTATATGGCCTTAAGTATCTAGGTTTTGCTCTACTGTAGACCTCTGCTAGGAGAGTCCAAGGTTTCTACTGATTATGACAAATGAGGAAAACCATTGAGCCTATGTTCCTTAGGGTCTGGCTTAGTTCATTTAATACATTTTTTTTCTAAGTCTTTCCATTTCCTTACAAATGAAGCAATATCGTTCTTTCTGACAGCATCATAGAATTCCATTGTGTATAAATACCACATCTTGTTGATCCACTCATAAACTGAGGGGCATCTGGGTTGGTTCCATATCATTTCTATGGTAAACAGTACTGCAATGAACATCATTGTGCTAGTGGATTAAGTATGTCTAAAATAGTGAGACTATTTTTTATGATATAGTTAGTTGAGTTTGAATTTATCAATGAAATATAAATGTACAGTCTATGTCAAATATTCAAAGCTTTGCAGATAGGGACTAATTATTTTAACTGAAAATTTGATATTTAATAATCGCAAAACAGGAATTAATAATTAAAATTCATGCATGATTGATATTCATTTCTTTCAAAATAAAATATCCTTTCAGACTGTTCTTTCTAGTTATCTGTTAAAAGCAAATATTTATGGAATATTTTAGTTACCTTATTATTACTATACATATTACATAGATTCTAAGCCTGGTTATCACATAACAAATCTAAAAATGTTGAACAGCCTATCTGACTTCCATGAAGCTGCAAAAATGAAGTTAAATACATATCATATCTTTAAATATCCCTCTTTTTCCAACATCACTTGAATATTTTTCACTTACAATTGAAACATTCCCTGTTCCCATATCTTGTCATTTTGACTTCAGATTATTCTATCTTATCTATTATATCCAATATCCCAAAACATTTTTATAAGATATGCATGGTAAAACTAGGAATCCATGGAACATTCCTCAATATAATAAAAGCTGTTTATGACAAACCAACAGCTAGTATTATTCTTAATGGCGAAAACCTAAAGCCATTCCCTCTAAAATCAGGAACGAGACAAGGATGCCCACTCGCTCCACTCCTCTTTAACATAGTATTAGAATTCCTAGCCAGTGCGATAAGGCAAGAAGCAAGCATAAAGGGGATCCAAGTAGGGAAACAGGAAGTAAAACTTGCCCTCTTTGCAGATGACATGATTCTGTATTTAAAGAATCCTATAGATTCTACTCCCAATCTCCTTGAGCTGATTCAAAACTTTGGAAAGGTAGCAGGGTATAAAATTAACCCTCAAAGATCAACTGCCTTCCTCTACGTCAACAGTGAGAGGAATGAGGCAACAATCAGGAAAGCAACTCCTTCCGCAATAGCCTCAAAGAAAATAAAGTACCTAGGAATTAACTTAACTAAGAATGTAAAGGACCTTTTTTATGAAAACATTAAAACCCTGAAAAAAGAAATTAAAGCAGAACTGAGGAAATGGAAAAACCTCCCATGCTCCTGGATTGGAAGAATAACATCGTGAAAATGGCAATCTTGCCAAGGGCTATCTACAAATTCAACTCAATAGCCATCAATATCCCAATGTCATTCTTTAAAGAAATAGAAAAGGCAATCCAAAATTTCATATGGAATAATAAAAGACCCTGTATAGCAAAAACACTTCTTAGCAGAAAGAACAGCACAGAAGGAATTTCAATACCAAACTTTAGACTCCATTACAGAGCTATAATCAGCAAAACACCTTGGTACTCGCACAAGAACAGGCCTGAAGGCCAATGGAATAGAACTGAGGACCCAGATATTAACCCACAGACCTATGGCCACCTAATCTTTGACAAGGGAGCCAAAAATATAGAATGGAAGAAAGATAGCCTCTTCAACAAGTGGTGCTGGCAGAACTGGTTAAGCACATGCAGAAAACTAAAGTTGGATCCTTCTTTGTCACCCTGTACTAGAATTAACTCCAATTGGATCAAAGACCTCGAGTTAAAGCCGACACTCTGGAAACTTTACAAGAAGGAATAGGAGTTACACTAGACCTCCTTGGCACAGGTCGAAACTTTCTTAATAAGGACCAAGAATCACAACAAATCAGAGAAAGGCTGGATAAGTGGGACTGCATTAAATTTCAGAGCTTTTGTATGGCAAAAGACATAGCTAGTAAACTAATTAGGAAGCCTACCGAGTCGGAGAAATGTAAAATATATCAACAGCTCAAAAAATTGAATCAATCCAAAAACAAGTAACAACCACCCCATTAAAAGATGGGCCAAAGACTTAAAGAGAGTCTTCTCTGAAGAAGAAGCAAAAATGGCCTACAGACACATGAAGAAATGCTCAACATCTCTGGTCATAAAAGAAGTGCAAATCAAAACAACTCTAAGATTCCACCTCACTCCAGTTAGAATGGCCAGGATCAGGAAAACTAATAACAACAGATGCTGGAGGGGATGTGGCCAGAAGGGATTACTACTACACTGTTGGTGGGAGTGCAAACTCGTTCAACCACTATGGAAAGCAGTATGGCAGTTCCTCATAAGACTAAACATAGAACTCCCCTATGACCCAGCAATTCCACTACTTGGCATTTACCCAACCATCCAGAAACAAGGACATACTAAATCCACTTGTACAACGATGTTCATTGCAGCACTATTTACCATAGCAAAGATATGGAACCAACCTAGATGTCCCTCAGTTGATGAGTGGATCAACAAGATGTGGTATTTGTACACAATGGAATTCTATGCTGCTGTCAGAAAGAATGACATTGCCCCATTTGTTAGGAAATGGAAAGACTTAGAAAAGATCATATTAAGTGAAGTAAGCCAGACTCAAAGGAACAAAGGCTCAATGGTTTCCCTCATTTGTCATAATCAGTAGAAACCTTGGGCTCTCATAGACATTTGCAACAGAGCAAAACCTTGATACAAAAGGCCATATAGTAGGACGCTAAATGAAAGGATCTCTAGGATATAGAAACATAAGCCATATAATGAATGATTGTTGTCCTTAATGTACTATGTTATCTCTCGTCTATTTTGCTGTCCCTTGGTTATCTCATATTGTTACAGCATCTCACTTTTTTACCAGATATATTGGATATATTTGTATTTGGTTAATTCAAATTGGATAGGGAACAGGGGAAAACAAGATGAGGGGTGGGAATGTGGGGGAGGGAAATGGGGACCAAGAATGTGAAAGGGTATCAATGTATGGGAATTAATGCACCATCTGTCTGGCAATTATCATGTAACCCTTCTATTAATTACAATAAAAATATATAAAAAATAAAGTAAAATAAAATAAATATGCATTGTAGATTCAAGTCTTAAGACTTCACATTCCCTTACAGAGGTATAGAACATTGGGAACTGGAGAACTCAGTGGGAATTGAGTTTCTGAAATGCATTTAAATTTCAAGTATTATCATATAATCGTGTATTAATAATAAATGTTATTTCAGATATACAGATGTATTTGTTCACTGTGAAAAAAAATTTAAACAAGAACAAGAAGAAACTTTGGTGTATTTTTGTAGAAGTCTTCATAGAATCAATAATTAAATTCATGAGTAATTGGATTCTTTTTAAATGATAATTTTCAAGTACTTACATCTGTTCTAATTAGAAATGAGTTATTTCAAGAATTATTTAGGAGTTGCTGTATTTCACATATTTTCAAATGAGCCGATTAAAGCACAAATATTTGAATCATTATTGTTGATCTCTGCGCATAATACTCACATCTGCTTTCTATTTTTACATATATTTTATATGGCACAATATTTATGTGTATTTGTAAAACAATTACCATTTTTCTGTTCACCCTTATTAACAGAGCTCCTATTAAATTTGTGGACAATACTATCTAATGTTATATATGTAATGTTATATGATGTTTTATATTGCATTTTCCACAAATCTCAACAGTATATGTAAACTAATATGCAGAAGATATCCTCATGTATTAATTTTATTTTTACATATAGATGTACAGTTTTGTACAGTTTTATTTTGATCTTGTTTTTTCTTACAAGAGATTCTCCAGAAGGTTATTCTCTAAAATGTAGTTTAAAGTAAGCCATAGAGACTATAATAAAGACATAGCAGCCAATTATGAATGAAGGGTTAAAATTCTGATTTGAGCTGGATTCTGAAAGATTATTGCTGATAGATTCTATGACAGAGTTTCTTTGTCTCATGATGTTACCTCATAGAAGAATTTCATCCTGGTAAAATGCCAATGTCCTATTTGTTTGGATGTCCTGTGTTTGGCACATCTGTTTGTATGTGAGGCATTATGAGGAGGGAGGCCAAAAGAAAATTGTCATAATGCACCTGTCCATTAGTGAGTTGTCATGCCCAGCAGAAACTTTCTGGCACCATCTGGTAATAATCTTATGCCCTGAAGCATGAGAATTGATGGACCTTTTAATTTTTATTTCAGCTTTTATAATTGCAGATGCTATTCTTATTCAAAACAGGATATGTTTGCCCATGGCCAAAAGTATCCAGCTCCCATTGACTTCAATGTGAGGACAGGCACAAGAAATGAACTAAAGAATTCAGGCTAATATTTCTAATTACCTTATGAATCTTAATGAGCCTGTTTAACTTAATAATATTCAATTGTGGAGCATTTCACAGTTTATTCATTTGTCATGGAAAGCATTTTGTTGAACCTGTTCAGAAAGGGTGGTGTTTCCATTACAATGTAGATTCTTGGCTTTCTGTGGCCAAGAACCATAGCATTAGTCTGGTAATTTTGTGAAAAAAAGAAATCTGAAAAAAAAAAGAAATCTGAATGGAATAGAAAATATTAGTTCTAACATTGTAGCAGACACAAGAAGTGAAAGCACCAAAAGCCTGAAGGCTTAAAGGAGTGCATAAGATGAATTTTTCACTCAGAGACAGTTACAAATTTGTACAGAATATAAAGAATAATAGCTAATTAGACTGGCCTTAATTAGCTTTGTTCTAACTTCAATGGTTTGTAAATCCCTCAATGCTGAACGTGAATCAATTTGTAAAATATACAAAGAAATTGACAACAGAAAGCTAAAAGAGATAACATGAAGCTAGATATTTGATACTAAATAATTGGCAAAAGATGGGAATGAGGCTCAAATTTAAAGGGGAAATAAAAAAGAATTAGGTTCATCAGACCCAAAACTTTGAGTTCCCATAGTCCTACATTTAAAATTTGAAATTATGCATAGTAACCAAGGCCAAGCCTATTAGCTGACAAGTATGGGGTTATGTTACATTTGCTGATATGAAACCCCAATATAGAACTTAACCACCACTGTTTGGTGAGAGGAACACTTAGTCACATTATGATTATGTATGTTATGCCACAGAATGGGAGAAACACCAATGGATAAGCAGAAATAGTATGAACAATAGTCAACAACAAAGAGAACTGATAAGAGAACTGATATCTGATTAAATATGCACACACATCCACAAAACTTTAGGAAACCTGTTTCCCTAGCATTGGAATACAGGTTTCTAGTGATTAGAACACATCGTTGTACCTTAAATAAATAACCATGATTTATCTACAATATATATCTGGAGGAAGATTTCACAATTTTTAGATTTTTCTACCTATTTATAATGAATGAAAAACAATAGTGCTTGATGCTTCTGGATATCTTTGCGCTTAAAATATAAGTCCTATTTTTTATTATTAAAGAGTTGTATCTCTGATCAGAATTCATTTTTATTTAATTTTATTGTAAAATTGATGAACAGAGGGGTAACAGATAACATAAGTCAGGTAATGAGTACATTTCTTTTTGCAAAGCATCACCCCCTCACTATTTTTCTCACTTTCCCTCCCTCCAAGATGTAAAGTTCATTTCTAACATAGTGTCTAATGATTATAACTATTAAATTGGTTCACTCCTTGTCCTGCCGTGTCTTTGATTCACCATCCCCTCCACAAATCAAATAAACTTACATACAAGACAAAAGGAACAGAAATCACAGATAGTGAACATAGATAATTAAGGGAAAAATAAAAGAAATAACTGCACACAGTACAATTGAAAAAAATACCTCTTGTTTCCATTTCTTGGAGTTCACTTCATTAAGCATTATTTTTATGGTCATCTGCACAAAGCAAGCACTTTGCCAGCCTCTCCTAAGAACACCTTTTTTGTTCTCATTGTGTGAATGCTTAGAGTTCTAGTTAGTCATGCATACCCAAATGAATCTATTTGTTTTTTACTAGCAGTTGAATTAGGTTTATAGAATCTTCTAGTTATTAACAATGAGGAAAAACATGCATTCCATGTTTCCGTGGATCTGGATAACTTTGCGTAATATAATTTTTTCCAAGTTTTTCCATTTCCTTATGGTGAGGCAATGTCATTATTTCTGATGGAAGCATAGAATCCAATTGTATGTACATATGCTACATTTTCTTGATCCATTCATCCCCTGTGGGGTGTCTGGGTTGATTGCATATCTTAGCTTTGGTAAATAATGCTACCATGAACACAGTTGTGCTGGTGGCTTTAGTGTGGGCTAGTTCATTATCATTTGGGTTAATGCCAGAGAGTGAGATTGCTAGGTCATAGGGGAGCTCTATGTTTGGTCTTTTGAGGAACCTCCATACTGCTTTCCAGAGTGGTTGAACAATTTTATTTTTCCAGTGACAGTATTGTAGCATTATCTGATGGGAATTTTTAAAAGCTTCTATCCAAGAAGAAGAAAATAAGAAATCTTGGCTCAAAGCAATTTAATTTTGGCTATTTGTTCCCCAGTGTATTAATGAGTCACCAGAACACTGTGATAGATATCTAATAATAGATATCTATAATAGATATCTAATAGAAAATGTTGTATATTAGTCTAACACTGTACTTCATAGAAATGGCAAAGTACATATTTAAGATAAAATATCTCGGCCGGGAGTTTGGCCTAGTGGTTAAAGTGCTTGCCTAGCATGGACGAAGACCCGGGTTCAATTTCTCGGTACCACATGCATAGAAAAAAAAAAAAGCCAGAAGTGGTGCTGAGGCTCAAGTGGTAGAGCTCTAGCCTTGAGAAAGTCCAAGGACAGGGCTCAGGCCCTGAGCCCAAGCCCAGGACTGGCAAAAAAATAAATAAATAAAAATAAATAAATAAAATATCTCTATGTATTCCATGAGAGTTTCACATTAACTGTAGCTCAGGGTGGCCTTGAAATTTGATTCTTAGTCTTAGTCTCCAGAGTAATAGGATTGAGAAGCAAGTGATTCGTGCTTATAAGACTGCTGGACTTGAAAGTGCATATTTGAATTAAATGTCCTTTAATAGTATAAAAGTAGTTTGCATATATTCTATCAACATGCTATACAAATCTTGAATTTCTCGTTGAAACATATAGGACAAGTAAGTTTGTGGTTCAAGATTCTGGATACCTTTAGAGTATTTGGAGGTGGTTTACCCTCTTAAATACAATGATTCATTTTTTAAAAAGAATATATAAAAACATGAAAAGTCAGTCCATTGAAAATGCATAATGAATTAATTTTAAAAAATCAGACTAATTGCACTAGGCACTTTAGGTGTATTATATAATATACACTCATAATACTCTTTTATGAACAAGACTTAATTTGATGATACATATGTCCAATACTCTATTGAGACAGTTTATTTTAATATATGCAAATTTATCTCATTTCTTAATCTAAATAACTAGAGTTCATTAGATGTCAATTTTTTGCCAACATAAACTCCTATCCATTCATATCACTTCATTATATTCCCAAACTGTCTATAAATGTCTAATGCAAATATTATCCTGATCATATTGCATTTTTAGATTAATTTATTGTATACCAATATACTTTCTATCTAGAGTTCTTAAATAGGAAATAGTACATATATATCTATATATAGTTATTATTTTCATAACTTGAAATGGTTCTTCTACATATCTTGCATAAATATATCAAAGTAACATAAAGTCTTCCTCACCATACCTCTTGCAAAATCATGCTGTATTTATTTCTAGCTATTACATGGATTTGGTACAAGTATACAAGGAAAATGTTTTACCTGTGATATGATGTTGCTTCCCTGATTAATTATTAGGTGAGACATAGGGGAAAGGAGGACATACAGAAGAAGTTTTTTTAATATAAAATATATCTGGGTAAGGAACATTATTAGATTCCCACATTTGGAAGGCACAAATACGGGGGTCAAAAGTTTTTGGCCAGCCGGGCTTCATAGTAAAACCCTGAAGAAAAAAAAAAGGAAGAAGGAAAGAAAAAGAAATTTTAAATAGGCTTGTCTGAAAATTATGGAACATTTGGTAGAACTTCCTTTCTTAAATTTTCTGAGCTTCTTCCCTGCATTCTTCAAAGATGATAAAGAGCCACTTATTTATTTATTTTGTTTAGTAACACAAAGAGATTTACAGTTAAGCCAATATTCCGTGAAGTGTTGTGGAGGGTATGCAACATCTGCAGTTCTAGAAATATATATTAAACCTATGCACATATAATTAAATATATAACTCTTTCTTCTTTCTTTTCTCTTTCTCTTTCTCTTTCTTTCTTTCTTTCTTTCTTTCTTTCTTTCTTTCTTTCTTTCTTTCTTTCTTTCTTTCTTTCTTATTTTTTGTGGGTCATGGAGCTTGAACTTGGCCTGGGCGCTGTCCCTGAGCTCTTCAGCTCAAGGCTAACACTCTACCCAGGATCCAAACCTCACTCCCCGTTTTCTAGGGTTTGATTGGAGATAAGAGCGACAGGTTCTTTTGTGCCGGGGTTGACTTTGAACCTTTATCCTCAGATCTCAGCCTCCTGAGTAGCTAGGATCACAGGCATGAGCCACTGTGCCCGGCAATATAACTGTTTCTGTACATATTAACAAACAAAAAAGGAATAGAAATTGCATTTTTCCCTTTTCAAAAGGTTCTCCTTTGCTCAAAGGAAGAAACTGCCCACACCTTTAAAAATTGCACTTAATTTCTCAGGAATTTGGCTGGCAGCATAATGTGTCAGCTCAATCTCGTTTTACAAGTCAAGATCTAAATAAATTGTTAGGTTGAAAGCATGCTTGTAATTGATTTAAGATATATTTCTTTTTTAAAAAAATATTATATTTTCATATTAAGTGAAGTAAGCCAGACTGAAAGGAACATAGGCTCAATGGTTTCCCTCATTTGTCATAATCTGTAGAAACCTTGGACTTTCCTAACAGAGATTTACAATAGAGCAAATCCTAGATTCATAAGGCTATATAAAATTATGATAAATGAAAGGACCTCCAGGATATTGAAACAAAAGCTATATAATGAGTGATTGTTGTCCTTAATGTACTATGTTATCGCTCATCTCTTTTGTTGTCCCTTGGTTATCTCATAGTGTTACAGTATTTCACCTGGTTATCTGATATATTGTATATATGCATATTTGGTTATTTGTATTGGGATAGGAAAGGGAGGAAAATAAGATGAGGGGCGGGGTTGGGGGAAGGGAAATGGGGACCAAGACATGAGAAAGGGTATCAATGTATGTGATGTAATGCACTTTCCATCTGGCGAATGTAATGTAACCCTTCTATTAATTACAATAAAAATATATGAAAAATTATTGTATTTTATTTTCAGGGTCACGTTTAGAGGGCTTACAGTTACATTCTTCAGGTAATGGGTACATTACTTCTTGAACATTGATACCCCTGCCTCTCCCTACCAATCATCTTGTTGTTCCCCTTGAAAACTTTTATTAGTGGGGATGGGAGTTTGGCCTAGTGGTAGAGTGCTTGCCTAATATGCACGAAGACCCAGGTCGATTCCTCGGTACCACACCCATAGAAAAAAGCTAAAAGTGATGCTGTGGTAGAGCTGTAGCCTTGAGAAAGTCCAAGGACAGTGCGCAGGCACTGAGTTCAAGCCCCACGACTGGCAAAAAAAAACAACAACAAAAAAAAACCTTTTATTAGTACTAATGAAGAGGAACTCCTGGAGAGGGTTCTCTAAGACAGGTATTTCTAGGCTTGACTTTGTGATGGGAAGAGAGCAGCTTTGGAATACCACAGCCCATCACAATGTGTTCGTATGGTGGGGATGGGCTGTAAATATTGGCCACTGCTTCAGTGGCGTGCATTGAGCCAGCCACTTGCTGAAACACTATGACTTCTATTTGCCTCCAGCTACTTAATAAAAAAGCTAAGCTAATCTCCTTTTTATCTCCCAGTGTGCATTCTCATTTGCCAACTTTACAGTCAACTCTCACTTATCTCAGAAGGTTATGAATGTGGTGGGAAGAGAAAAAAACTGCATCTGAGCCTTAGCTTGGATTATTAGTCATTGAACCTAGCTCCTGGAGTCACTTGCAGTTTTAGTTCAAAACGCAGCTCCATCCTGCCTCCTCAGGAATTTCAGATTTAAAAACTGAGGAAATTTCCTTTCATCATGTCTCAACATAATTACCAGCATTCTTCTCTTTTGCAAGCTTCTCTGCCCTCTTAACGAATCATACCATCCCAAATACTGTTTTACTAGTAAAGTAACATCTGGGTCCTCCCAAAGCCTTTTCTATCTAGAAGGGTTCCTCAGGAGTAATTTTTCTTGCCTTTCAACTGCCACCAAATGAATAGCATAAACTTCCAATGCAGTTTGCAGTGTTTCCCAGTAAAAGAAAACAGGTTCACATATACCACATTACAACCTTTCTGCTCCATAGCTGTTAAAATAGGAGCAAGAAAAGAGAGCATTGCAGAAGCAATTAGCAATGTTGTAAGATATGAGTGAGAAAAATGTATGAAGCTTGTCTACTGAAGCCTACAATGCACTCACTAAATGTTCCTTAAATTATTTTCAGTCATCCAACAAATCTACCAACACCTATAGTGTTATATTTTACTGTGGCATTCTGCTAGGGAGAGGGTATAGAAGATTCAACGGAGCATGAGTCTACCTTCAAGCAGTTTCTTGCCAACTGTCATCCTTGGCTTTTTCTGGTCCACCTTTTAAATGGAAACCATTGACTTTATTCCTCTTAATTATCTTAAAGTCACACAATCTTCTGTTCTTTGTACATAGACATATAGTTACACTTTTTAAAGGCATACTATATTGTTTGCTACCTGCAATTCCACTCTGGTGTAAAATTAATGCACTTTATTTTCTCTACAGTATTTAACCAATTTGCTAAGCATCATCACTACCTACAAGATAAAGTCTTTTTGGAGTTTTACCAATGTGATATAAATTCATTGTTGAACATCACACTAAGGTCTCTGTTCAAGAGTTAGAATGGATCTGATTTCTCAAAAGTAAATACATACAAATAAGGAATAGTTTGAATTATACTCTGAAAGTTTTTCCACTTTGGCAGTACTTATTTTCATTTTTTTTCAACACAGATGACATTAAAATTTTGTTTTCATGGACATTTATTATTTGTTTTCCTTTGAATAAAAGTAATAGTCTAGCAATTAATCAAAATAGGACAAAAGGAATAAATTCTTTTCATTATGTAATTACTTATCACTCACAGATATGATGAACCTGAATCTGTAATAATGGTTATCTTTTTGTAGTATGAAGAGTGAAGATAATAATTCTTTTGAAATATTTTTTTAATTTGATGAGGTTACAAATACAGAAAAACCACAGTTCCTCAATATCTCCCTGTGAGATTAAGTGTTCATCACTAAGGTAATTTTCTTCTCTCCTTCCACTCCTCCTTTCCACTTGTCTCTTCTTATTCCCTTGTTGCCTCTTCTCCCTTTTTCCTTTGCTATCCAACTTTCTGCCACTCCTCCTCTCCATTCCCTCTCATCATCTGACCTTTTTGCTTTCCCCTCAAGTACTCTGTGTGGAATTTCTTTTAAAGAGTAGGATTTTCTCTAAATTTTGATACTTTTACTTTATAAGAAAGATGGGAGGGAGGGGAAGTGGGAGTAAACAAGGGAAGGGCAAGAATGTTCAACAAGAAATGTACTCATTCTATCACACAGGTAACTGTAATCCCTCTGTCCATAACCTTGAGGATAAAATTAAATTAAAGAAAGAGGATGGATAGCTCAATGCCTCACTTGACAGACTAATAGTATCACTGAGAATTTATGGACAGTCCATATGAAATATTTTTTGATTCTAGACAATTATTATTCAGAAACTGACCCAGAATATTACTTCTATTCCCTCTACCTAACTATACACAGATAAAATTCTGAATAAAACACACATAGTTTTCAGATCTGCAATCCTGTGGTATAAAAAATCATAGGAAAAGTTTTAAGAATTCAAAATAATTATCATAAAGCTTTCTCCATCAAGCTAAATTTTCCATGACTGAAAGAAAAATGCTCCTTTTTAATTTTGTCTAAAGGTGCTTTAAGAGAGAGGTAAAACAAAAGAAGAAGAAAATTAAGAAAAATATATGAACATAGTGAGGAATTGTTCTTAAAATATTGTGAGATCCTAAGAGATTGTCAGAGGGTGATAAGCCTCAGTACACACAGCTTGATGCCTCATCTGTGCAATGTTTATGGCACTCATATTTGTTCCTTCTGGTCTAGATCGGTGAGCAGTACTTATCAAGGCTTACAAACTGCACTGACAAAAAGCCTTATGAATGAGAATCTCAAAGAATGCTGATGTAGTCATCACTTGTTAGAATGGACAGACAATAAATGGCAAGTCATAATTTGTTCCACTCTCTAGAAAAGTTTAAAAGGTTAAGTAATTGATTTGGAAAAAGAATGAAAAACCAGTCACTAGTGCCTCAGGTGTGTAATCCTAGCTACTCAGGGGGATGATATCTGAGTATCACTATTCAAAGACATTCCAGGTAGGAAAGTCAATTAGATCGTTATTTTTGATTCACCACCAGAAAACAGGAAGTGGCAATATCGCTCAAAGTGTGGAAGCACTAGTCTAGTAAGAGAAAAGCTCAGGGATAGTGCACTGAGTTAAGCTTCACAACCAGAAAAAGAAAAGAAAAAAGTGGAATGAAAATGTATTTTGAAAGCTCAGAATAGTGACAAAAACTCAAAAACTTAATATTAAAATGAATCGTGAGAGCAAGTTGTAAAGAGAAGAGATAAAATTTTAAAATTATATAAT
This sequence comes from Megascapheus bottae, assembly GCF_031878675.1. Classification (NCBI taxonomy): domain Eukaryota; kingdom Metazoa; phylum Chordata; class Mammalia; order Rodentia; family Geomyidae; genus Megascapheus; species Megascapheus bottae. The sequence goes on from NC_143515.1 coordinate 25,345,650, forward strand.
ATGACTCAATGCAAAACAAAGAGAACAAATATTGAAAGTTTCGGAAGGATGTAGTAGACATTTGGTGTATTAGAGTGGTAATACATGGCTGAAAATTTTTTGTGAAGATGCCTTCCCGGCGAGGTAGCTCACATCTATAATCCTAACTACTTAGGAAGCTGAGATCTGAGGACAACGGTTCAAAGTCAGCCCTGGCACTAATGATCATGAGACTTTTATCAGAAATTAACCACTAGAAAACAGGAAGTGGCATAGTGACTCCTGGAGTAGCACGGTAGCCTTGAGCTGAAGAGCTCAGGGACAGTGCCCAGGCCCAGAGTTTTCGCCCCATGACAACCACCCCCCCCACAAAAAAAAGAAGAAAAAGAAAAAATCTTATTAACTTTAAGTAGTTGTACAAAGGAGTTGCCACTTCACAGAGCACTTTGGTCAATGTCAACCTTTCAATATTCTCATCCATCCCTGTCAACATTTCCTTCCCTCCCTCATTTTTAAAAATATTTTGTAAAACACATGCTGAATTCTTGTTTGCATTCCATCCCATTTTATTAATTAGTGATTTTTAGGTGACTTATGATTAAAAACACTCCTTTTACAAATGACTTTTAACACTCACCCACTTTGAAAATCAGCTTTGTTTTCCCATAACCTGCTCCAATACAATGCAATGTGTATTTCAGGTTTTTGTTTGTTTGTTTGTTTGTTTTTGCGGGTCATGGGGCTTAAACTTGGCCTGGGTGGTGTCCCTGAGCACTAAGGCTACTGCCCTACCCCTGGGCTTGGACACTGTTCCTGAGCTCTTCAGCTCTAGGCAACAGCTCTACCCTTGAGCCAAGCCCACTTCCCATTTTTCTAGAGGCTAATTGGAGATAAGAGTCTCAGATCCTTTTGTGCCTGGGCTGGCTTTGAACCTTGGTCCTCAGATCTCAGCCTCCTGAGTAGCTAGGATTACAGGTATGAGCCACTGTACCGGACTGTATTTCAGTCTTTCAATAATCATTTTATATTTCTTCTCTACTCCACTTAGATTTTGAATTTGGTTAAGATTTCATGCTCATTTTTATTTCTTAATTGTAAATATCATACTATCTTCAGAATATCAGATAAGCATTAAGTATATATTTGTTGAATTAAAACTCCCTTCTTGAGTCTGTCTAGGGCTTTTACATACTGCACTGAGAGTGGTTCCAACATGAGGATTATATTGACAAGAGATGATATTATGTACGTTTTAATCAGAATATTTGGAATGTTAGTGCTTGTTTTCTGAAAGGGGTAACCGTGTTGAGGTGGGGATTTAGGTTCTTAATAATGCTTTCTTCCAAAGAATACTGCTAAGTCTGTTATACTTCAGGAGTTCTAGTTGGATCCTAAAAGATCTATGGTGCACTATTTCTTTTCTTTTTCCAATTTAGTGCTGGGGGAGAAAACAATCTGTCATGTCCCATGTGTTTCACCTAGTAATTGAGAGCTGTGATAAATATTTTGATATAAAAGGGTGGTTACCATGCGATTTGTAAATATGTATAAATTTTGACTTCAAAAGAATCCTTGAATTTTAAGCAACCTGTTTTTTTTAAATCTCCTTTTATAAAGTGAGATAAAGCTGATTCATTGGAATAAAATGTTAGTGAGCCATGGGGAGGGAAATGAGGTTGTTGTTAATGTAGAACAGTGTAGTAATTTTCAGTGTGTCATTAAACATATTTTTTTAAGTTTGGAAGAAAAATTTAGATGACATTTTCTCATATTGCTTGATATAATTGTATTGGATATTAAAATGGTAGAAACAGGGTTGCCTGCAATTCTTAGATATGTAATATACTGTAGCTCAATTCTATTTAAATAGAGGACACCTATTTGAAAAGCAAATATAATGTGCCTTAAACCAAGTCATTTGCATTTCTACAGTATGAATATTGCAGTACTATACCAATACCTTTGACAAAACACTTGAGCAAAAGAAAAGCTTCTGATATTATTTATATAAAAGCTTTAAAGCACATTCTGTACTTTTTTATTAAGAAAAAGGAAGCCTCTTGAATAAAAGGGAAGAAATAATTGAAGATGGGGAACGATATTGGTGCGAATGTAATAAGGGAATAAAATAAATGCATACAAACTCACGTTTTTCCCATATTCTAGATTTTTTTTTCTAAATTGCAGCTGAAATAAAGTTGATAGTGTTTGGGGAATTTAGGCTGGTTAGAATTTCAATAATATTTCCTTTCACAAGTGGTAGGTAAACCAGTTCATCCATTTGATCATTCTACAATTTTGAAGGCTTAAGCTTAACTAGTTATTTTAGGAGAGGCTTGTTTTACGAATATGGAGAAAAGATATACAATACAATTTGAAAACATTCAGTAATTCTAATAAAGAGAAACATAAAGAATACAATCAGGGCATATAAAGGGTTTCAGGAATAAACAGGAAAAATACCTCCTAAATACCACAGCATGAAAAATTTTTTGGAAGCCAAACACATAAAAACACAAACCAAAAAATAACAAGGTGAAATGTTAAAAGCTCACTATAACATAAATATCTATGAGCTTTGAAGTAAGATTTATTTATGTGTATAAATGTGAAATGTGGACCAACATTTTGTGCAGAATGCTATACAGTTATATGGAAATTAAATAGGGTTGAAATACTTAATTTACATATGTGAAAACTTAACAAGGAAACTTGTTTTGTTGCTGTTTATTATGTTTGTTTACTATGTATTTATCTGTGGTCATAGGACTTGGAACTCATCTCAGTGTCTGGGTACTGTCTCTGAGGTTTTTGTCCCTGAGGGTTTTTTTTTTTTTGTTTTGATTTTTTTGCCAGTCCTGGCTTGGGCTCAGGGCATGATGCCTGTCCTTGGGTTTTCTCAAGGCTAGAGCTCTACCCCATGAGCCATAGCACCAGTTCTGGCTTTTTTTTCTTTTCTATGTATATGGGATGGAGGAGTTGAATCCCAGTCTTCGTGCATGCTAGGCAAGCACTCTAACACTAGGCTAAACTCCCAGCCCTCACTTCTGTATTTTTGATAGTTAGATAAAAGTCTCACCAACTTTCTTGCCTGGGCTGAGTTTGAATTGTTATTTTCAGATCTAAGCCTCTGAGTAGCTAGGATTATGGGTGTGAGCCACCAGTGCCCTGTAACAATAGTACTTCTTTAATGTGTAAATCTTGTTCCCAATATATCACATCCTTTTTCTTGATGCTGAATTTGTTATATACTTTTTAGTTGTCTCAATATATGGTTTAATTTTTTTTATTTCTTCTTTGAACCTTCATTGTTCTAGAATGGGAATTATAATTTCAATGTTTGTAAATTTTCAATGTTTGTAAATTTTCCTATTGGTATTGGTATTGGATTCTGATTTTATACCATGGTATTCAACAAAAATGCTTGATTTCTTTTAAATTTTTTTGAAAAGTAAAACATATTTTGTTACTCACAAATGTCCAATTCTAAAGAATGAAATGTGTTCAGTGAATGAGAAAATGAAAATTGTGTCTAATCCATGAACATTACTATCTGGTAAGTTTATTTGACCCTTAATATTGGTGAAGCATGCCATTTACTTGTTGACTCCCTGTCCAGATGCTATTTCCAGTGTTGAAAGTGCAATATCGAAGATTGTTTTCCATTATTATATTGATTCTTTTGTTTCTATTTCTGATTATTTTAAATTTAATGCCTCTAATACTTGGTGTTTACAATATTTGATAATTGACCACTTCATATTTTGTGATAACATTGTTGTCTTTTGTAATAGTCTTTTATTTAGAGTTCTCACCAATTATAGGTTTAGTCAGCTCTATTCTACGAGTACTATTTTTCATGGAATATATTTTGCCATGTATTTACTTTCAGCTTGTGTATATTTTTTTCTGCCAGTCCTGGGCTTGGACTCAGGGACTGAGCATTGTCCTTGAGTTTTTCAGTACTAAAGCTATACCACTTGAGCCTCAGCACCACTTTGGGCTTTTTCCTGTGTATGTGGTACCGAGGAATCGAACCAGGGTCTTCGTGCATGCTAGGCAGGCAGTCTACTACTAGGCCAAACTCCTGGCTGAGGGAACCAGTTTTTAAGCACTTCGTGTTCAAGACACTTGTTGATCGGCAAGTCATCATTTCATAACAGTTTTTATTTTTTTTGACAATTCCTATTTCATCAGCATGTGTTTGAATGGCTTTGTTTACTTTTCTGTGTTTACTTGTGAACGTTAAGACCCATTAAGAAAAATCATCATGAATTCTTCACCAGTTCATTTCAATTTCTTTTCAAGTTGTTTGCTGATGCACTCTTTTTGCTCTCTGTGTTGTTTCCTTTTGGCCTGCTGTGATCCCTATGAGTTCAATTTAGTATTTGCACATTTGAAAATATAAACACTGCTGTCTTTACAGATTGGCTTTTGAAGAGAAAGTCTTTTAACAGCCCAATATTCTTGACTGGGTCATTGCGTACAACGGATGAACATTCAAGGCAGTTGATGCATGGTGTCTGTATGGGCATGAGGATATCCTGGAACCTGGTCTACAAACTCTAGCATTGTGTCTCAATATGTAGAGTTGGACCCATAAAGTGAATGGACAGTGACCAGTCTTGCTGTGAGTTCCACCTAGCTGAGCCTATCCAACAGGTTCATTTGTGTAGGTCCAGCTTTTAAGGCAAAAGGGGATAAAACATTGCATTGGATCTGGACTGAAATCTCCTTAAACAAAGAAGAAGCTGGCATTTGAAAAAGTCCATTGCCTAGGCTAGTAGGGATGGAGTCAGTGCCTAATTCACAAAATATAATCTAATACAGGATCAGATTGGAATCCTTTATCTGTAGAGGCACAGCTTGTGTGTCAAGAAGACACTCCTGGTGTAGCTGGGGTCCTCAGAATGGTTTGAACTGAGGTAGGCCTGTTGCTTAGATCACAGCCTTCTTTCCACAGGTGAAGAGTGTCTCTTGGTGCTGTGCTTTTGGGGCTTGAGAGAGGTGTAAATTGAATAAGATGAACAGTTGCTTTCCTACTTGAAACCTACTTTGGGTGAGACAGAAAGGTGTTTGTTTCTCTCTTCTGCATATTTTAAGCAAAGGCATTTTTTTAAGTTTAAAGTAGATCTGAAAATGAAGCTTAATATTAGGATAACCCTACCATACACAGTCCATGTACAGTTTTCAGTACAAATTCAAAAAAAAGGAAAGGGAAAAAGAATATGAGTGTAGGGAAAGGAAGGAAATAGCCAAGTGGCTGAGGAGAGAGAGAGGTTTGGGTTGAGGGGAGAGATACTCATGCACTAGGTCCACTTAAAAACTGAAATCTTGAGTATAGATTGTGCTTCTGCAAAGTAAGTCTGTGATGTACATGTTCTTTCTGAGTTGGAAACACTTGATTATCATAATGAGATTGGGAAAGGGTAGAATTTTGTGAAAGCTGATTGTATCCTCTTTTCCTACATTTAGAGGTACCTTCTATATGTAACTCTAAAATCAAGTTTTATATAAAATACACCTGTAGTGTTGTTTTCTTCTCAAAATTGCCAATAGATTATAGTGCAAAGTCAAAGAAACCTTAATTTTTTTCATTCAAAGTGGCACAGTCCTCAAATAACTTCTCTCAGTGAAAGGAGAATTTTAAATGCATTTTCTTCTTTTAATATGGAATACAACAAACCAACAAATATCAACTGGAAATACTACATTAATGTGAAAGTAGAGTAAGCTTCATTAAACAAGAAGATTACTTTTGGTCATCTGTGTCCATTCACTTTTCAAACTCTTAAATTTATTTTGTTTTATGCATGTAACTTCTCGCAATTTAAGCTTTACTGCCCAAGTAAGAATAGAAATAGGAGTTAAAAGCTCATTATGAGTATTTTCTGCTCTGTGTATGTGTGTGTGTGAATGTGTGTACATAAATATGTTTTAAATGACTTTCTTTTCCCATGGGTTGTTTGTAATACAAATGAAAAAGGAAAGAGTACTTAAATACACATATATGCATATTTATAGAAACATTAACATACATATGCAGACACATATGTATGTATGTATATGGGTGTATATTTGTGTATATATATGCATGTGCAAATATGTATGTTAGTTCCTAGATATTTTTTAATTTGGAAAGAATTATACTTCTTTCCAGAATTTTCTCTTAGGCAAAATTATAGTAAGTTTGCCACTGAGCTCTGAAGCCAATGTCTAAATAGAATCCCAAAGATTAACGTCTTTTATTTTGGCATCTGTTTAAAAAACTCATGCTTCATTTTCCTCTTTCTAGCTAAATAGAAATAGAAAAGGCAGACTGAATTTTGTTGAATTCTTAGCAGGTAACCTCAATGCAGGAAATCAAGCGAGGTAGTGACCCTATTTCCTCCTGTTTCCTCAGACAGCTAGCTACAGGCTGGATGCCAGAGTAGAAAGGTTGAATATTTTCTGTTGCTTCTCATTGGAAAAGGAATCAAGTCACTGAAGTCACAGTCATTTATCTCTCCATTCACAACTTCAATTCTATATCTTTCCCTTCAAATGCAAGTAGATTAGGCTCAGTGAGAGGCAAACCAACCCACTAGCATGGTAACCATACATGTTCAGAATTCAGTAATAAATGTGTTCCTTTTACCTGTTACTTATGTAGTAGTGCTGAAGGCCTGGAGGAAAGTCTCATCTGAGACTTCACAAAAAACTCCTGAAGAAACTGTTTTCCTACAGGATATCCTACAGAATGGTCTCAGTGGATTGATTTTTGAGAGAAGTCTTACAGAACGTCCACTGTTGTTCTATTGTTATACAATTTAACACTTTGTACATAATCCTTCAAATGAAATCCTGCTCACAACATTTGGGGTAAACAAAAAGGTATATTTCCTGGCTGTTTCCTCCTAGTTTTCCCTCCCATCCCACTTACAAATTATGTAGCTCATTTTCAGCATGGTGTCAGGTGAGTAACATTGTTGCACTTTACACTTTGTCCTTCAGTTTCTGTGCCTCCCCTTGCACTCACTAAAACACATAGGAAAAGAAAAAAAAAACAGAAACCAAATCAAGAGAAAACTAAAACAGTTCAATATCCCTAAGATATTGAATGCCGGACAGGGACGACTCTGTTTTGTGTCCTACATAATAGAAATGCGATCGTATTGATCTTATTCTTATGCTTTGCTCATTTTTATTCTTTTGTTATCCATAAGTCTATAAACATATTGGTGTCTGTCCATCTATTGATCGATCTACATATCTTTTATCTATCTGTATTTAATAGCTATAAATTTCCATATTTATGTGTTTTATATATAACATCTCTGTATTTGATAGCTAAATACATACATATTTGCATGTTATAAATGATCACATACAACCAAGTAAACATATATTTAATTTACATACAAGGATAGAAGAATATTAAAGGTGTAATAGGCATGGCATTTTGGCATATTCTCCTCCAAACATTTATTGTAAAAAAAAATACAGAATAATTCCGAATTGCCAAGCCGATAATGCAATTAGCAAGGATTGTTCTCGATGGTATTCAGATACTGAATTCAGTACTTACTGAAGCATTTCTTTACTTCATTGGCAATCATCACAGAGATACATGAGTATGCAAAAAATTTTAAATATCCTAATTGTTGTTTTTAGCCATACTGTAATTAGTCATTATGGAGGTTGTAATAATGCATTGTTTGTGTTTTTTTGCTTCCAGTTTAATTACTTACAAATTTAATTTCCTCATATTGAATCTACACTCAGATTTCCATTTTTGTGTAGTTTTGCCATTCAACTCGGTTTCTATTAAGTTAATAATCAAAGCATATTCTCTAGGCTTTAATTATAATTTGTATTGACAGGAATAACATGGAATAATATTCTCCTATTATTCTATTTTGTATAAGCCTTTAAAATTCAATGAATACAAGGTTTATATAATTTAGTAACATGGAATTCAGGGAAGGCCTTTACCTATATATCTTGCCTTTAAATATTTTCAAATGCTTCACTTATGAGTTGGTCATGGTTATGAATATTTTCTAATTTTGCTTCTCTAAGGAGAATTTAATTCCAGTTCTCAGAATCCACTCTGAGGACCAAGAACATAGACATTTTTCTTATAAAGCTCATTAAAAATATACTGACCATAAACAGAATGTTCTAATAACTCAATCAAAATAGATATGTAAGTAAATAAGCTAATAAACAAATGAACATTCCAATAAAAATAGGCAATGGTTCTAAACTCAAGAAAACCAAATATCTAGTAGGAAGATTACAACATTTTCAAAATCAGGGCTGGAAGTGTTGCCTAGTGGTAGAGTGCTTGCCTACCATGCATAAGGACTCGGGTTCAATTCCTTGGTGCCACATATATTAAAAAAAGAAAAAGAAAAGCCAGAAGTGGTGCTGAAGTTTAGTAAGTGTTAGAGCTCTATCCTTGAGAACATCAAAGGTGCTCAGGCCCTGAGTTCAAACCCAGGACTGGCAAAAAAAAAATCAAAATCATTAATCATCAGGGCAATGAAGATCAAAGCTACAGTCAAATATTAGCTCACCCCAAAGAGCATTTAGAGTTCTCTATTTCAACAAGTTCCTAGAACAATTAAAAATGTATTGGTCATTTACAAAAAGGAGCTAATATTCAGTTCTTTATTTCTCCTTTATAATTTCCTTAAAATCATTTGAATTATTTTCTCTTTTCTTTTATGACATAATTAAGAGACTGAAGTCATGCTATTACTCATCCTTCTCAGAACACGCACCCTACAACTTAACACATGCCTTCAGCTCACATGTTTACTGGTTTTTTGGGGGAATGGATGGCCACTGACCTATATGTCTTGACTGGCTAAGAATCTCAAATCTCTTGATTGCAGGCTCTTCAGTCCAGTCATTTTCATTAAAAACTATGTTATCTCCTCTTCCTTCATCTTCTGAGCTATTTTGAATCTATTATAATTTTCCACTATTCATACATACTTTCCTCAATTACAGACTTCCTTTATAGGTAGTGTATGTGTGTGTAGAAAAAATATACTTATAGGTAGCCTTTATATGTATATACACACAATACCTATGTAGGTAGTATATATGTACATATATGTATTACATATTATATATGGCATATATGTAATATAATATCACATTTCACACAAAAATTCATGTTCATTTACCCACTGTGCTGATAAAATATGAAACAATTAGTTAACTGTATAATTTAATTAATTCTCCCCCCAAAAGTTTGTTTATTACCTATATGAAACACTTTAACATCTACTCCATGTAAAACTCAATACTTAGCACTTTTCTTTGCCAGTTGGGGCTTAGACTCAGGACCTGAGCACTGTCCTTGGGCTTTCTCAAGGCTAAAGCTCTACCACTTGAGCCTCAGCACCACTTCTGGCTTTTTTCTATGTATGTGGTACCGAGGAATTGAACCTGCGTCTTCGTGCATGCTAGGCAAGCGCTCTACCACTAGGCCAAACTCTTGGTCTTACTTAGTACTTTTTTAACAAATAAAATATTTGGTAGAAAAGTGGTCAAAGAAGTCAAGAAGCATAAAGTGTGTATATGTGGATATACTTGCAAGCTGTATAGTTAGCGTTTCGAAGTCCCACTGATGCTGATAGAAGTGAAAGGAGTTTTAAAGAAGAGATAGAGGAAGCATCACAATTTCATTCATTCTCTAGTTTCAAATCAAATAAGATCATGTGAAACAGTTAGGTGTTAGCTATGCCTGTAATAGGATTTTGGATAATCATCCAAAATTTCAATGTTAATGAAAAAAGTACAGTTAAATATGCAGTTGCTAGAATTTTAATTAATTCCATTAACTTTAAAAATAAGTTACCTCCAAACAGTACTGTTTTGACAGTTCCTTTTCAAAGCGTGAAGAAGATATAAAGATACTAATGTTGGGGGGCCGGGAGTATGGCCTAGTGGTAGAGTGCTTGCCTAGCATGCATGAAGACCCGGGTTTGATTCCTTGGTACCCCACATACATAGCAAAAAGGCGGAAGTGGCGCTGAGGCTCAAGTGGTAGAGTGCTAGCCTTGAGAAAGTCCAAGGACAGTGCTCAAGCCCTGAGCCCAAGCCCAGGACTGGCAAAAAAAAAAAAAAAAAGAAAGAAAGAAAGAAAAGATACTAATGTTGAAGTAGAAAAGTTAACATTGCTAATGTATACTAGGGAAATGCAAAACTGAAGTTACTCTCATGGAGTCTCAAGTTTAGGTACCTTCAACCTTCTGTTTAAGAGACATTTTACTAGAGTTTCACTTCATATAACTCTTGTTAAATACGTATTTGTATTCAAGGTACATGTGTAGCATGAGCAATTTGCATGGCACTACAGCTGTAGTTGAGGGCAAAATGCTTTGTGGGAGATTCAGAACTAGTGAAAAAGTGGCAATTAATTTTGTTCTACAAAATGGTAAACTTCACATCTCCTGTCTTTAATAAACTTCAGTATCGTTGGTTATGTTACCTCTTATAATTTCTAGTGCTATTACACTCATTCAAAAATCCAATTACTCCACATTTTGACCATGGAAGGATACATCAGCAAAGATGAATTAGGGAAATGAGTTGAGGACATAGATTTCATCTATTAATAAAATTAAAATTCAGAAGTAAAGAAAAAATGAGAGTTCATTAAAATTTATGCTAACATATCATAGCTTATATAAGTAAGGCAAATGACATCTAATAAGATTTAAGGATTTAGTATAGATTCCATTTAATTTCAAATGTTCTTGTAAAAATAATAAGCAGAACTATGCTAACCTTTGCAGAAAGCAAACTTTCTCAGAGGTACAATTACAAAAGGAATGATCAAATAGCCAATTTCATGTAATGCTCAGCTTGTTACAACTAGGGACCAGTTCATTTTAGTGGCTGGTACTCTTTTCATGGAAATAAGAATTGTCATTAGTAACTATTATTTTCATCTGGGTTATAAGGTTGTCTATTTATAAGAGAAGATTTAGAATGGTCTGTTTTTTATTTAGAAAGTAAATTGTTCCTTACTTGTTTGAATAAAGTACAAATTTTTATTTTATAAGTGTTTGTGCTGATAATCAGTTGCAGTCCATTTCAGAGATAGATATGTGGTTATATATGTGTATATGTGTGTGTGTATACATATATATACATACCTACATACATGCAACACTGGATATTTAGGTGGTAAGTTCTAATTTATGTTCATGGTTCAGTAATGCTTATCTGAAATGTTTCCTTTCATTCTCATGTGATCACCTCAGGCATTGCTAGGCTAATATGGAGGAAAGCTATTATCTAAGGAAATAATTTGCCAAAGGAAGGTAAAATCCAAATACAGTGAATAATATGTAATACATAATAAGGAAAAATGTAAACATTGATAGAGTCAGCAGGAGACACCTAGTAAAAACAGATTACAACTTACAGAAACAGAGGTAAATTCAAGAGACACAGAGTAGACACCTTCCATGGTTTCAATTGAATTCTCAGGGAAAATTTAAGTGGGATTTTTTTTAAAGAATAAATAACCAGAGGTGGTGGGAAATAGGAATAGGGACAAAACATGAGAAGGGGTATCAATATGTGAGAAGTAATGCACCTTCTATCTGGAGAATATAACTGTAACCCCTGTATATATTACTATAAAAATTTTAAAAAGATAAATAACTATCAGTAGTTCTTCTGGCACTAGCTGATTTTCTTATCAATACATTATTTGACTTAAAAATGTGATTGGTTTGGCATCAGTTACTATGAACAAAATCTGGGAGACTCATCTTAGTTATGCTTTTTGATAAATAAAAGTAATATTCACCATAAATCTGTGCAATATGAAGATAACATTTCAAAAGAAATAGTTCAATCGATCTCAATAAGATTATAAATCCCTTGCCGGGAGTTTGGCCTAGTGGTTTAAGTGCTTGCCTAGCATACACCAAGACCCGGGTTCGATTCCTTGGTACCACATACATATTAAAAAAAAAAAGCTGAAAGTGGTGCTGAGGCTCAAGTGGTAGAGCTCTAGCCTTGAGAAAGCCCAAGGACAGTGCTCAGGCCCTGAGCTCAAGCCCAGGACTGGCAAAAAAAAAAAAAAAAAAAGATTATAAATCCCTGTAGAGCTGAGTATCAATCCCTGGGCCCAATCCTGTTAGCGAACACCTTATCACATAGGCTGGCCTTTCCAGGCTTATAATCACAAATAAATTTCAAGCACACAGAAAATTTCATTGTGTAATTTGAATTAGATTGTCTTTCGTTTCAACAATTTCAAGATAATTGTTTACAGCTGACTTTTGCTCATTTAATTCTTATTACTTGTTAAGAAAATTTAATTCATACTTAAATGAAAATCATTTTTCCTCACAAATAGATGGGGTTTAATTTACAGTAGATTTCATTTTCTTTTATGATGTTATAGCTATGATTTTATTAAACTCCCTCCCCCAAAAATATCTTGCTACACTCAGGGTAAATAAAGAGAACTTAATTATAGGATTCCTTATGATCTTACTGGCAAATTTTTGCCAGGGCAGGAAACTTTCTTTTTTCTGGTCAAGAGCCATTTAGATATGATAACAATAACATCTTTCTTCAGGCATACCAAATTACAAATGTAGGCAGATAGGCCTCAGGCAGAAGACAGGAAGCCTGGAGAAATATATGTAACTCTCTTGAAACAAATAATTTAATGGGATTTATATGTCTTGACAGCTGTAGGGAATGAAAAGTTTCACAAAACAAAAACAAAACAATGTATACTTTGAGGTTAGTAGATGGAAGGAGCTGTCAATAACCTGGTAAAGCAGTGGATGTACAGAATTACCATAAACCAACAAGGATGAAGTTTGTAAAAAGAGTTAGATGGCAGAAAATGTGGTCTTTGACTTATGTTAGCTAGGATAGTCACAGAGAATAGTTAATTCAGTTTTTGGTGCTTCCTGCTACCTATCTCCTGTCAATGCCTGTTACTGGCTTAAAAGGGGAAGAAGAAAAATACAACCGACATGACTCTTGTACAGCTTTCTACCAGTGCAAGGAAGTACAAGATGATCCTGAGAAGCAAGTAAAAAATGAGCTGTATAATGGTAAATTTTGTTTGGTTGAAATTCCTGAATGATATCGACATACGGACATGGGACCATTTAAAAATGAGGCTTCTTCTCCACTCCCAAACTCCTAGAATTAATAAACTACTTTAGCTAAGTGGCAGGATACAAAATTAAGATTCAGAAGTCAGTAGCCTTCTTGTATGCCAACAATACACAGACATAAGGCCAAATCAAGAAAATGATCCCATTCGCAATAGCCCCCCCCCCCAAAATAAAATACTTAGGAATTAACGTAACCAAAGATGTAAAGGAATTATTTAATGAAAACTATAACAGCCTAATGAAAGAAATTAAAGAGGACACTAGGAAATGGAAAGACATCCCATGCTCATGGCTAGGGAGAACCAACATAGTGAAAATGGCTATACTGCCAAAATTGATATACAAATTCAATACAATCCCCATAAAAATCCCAAAGGCATTCTTTACTGAAATAGAAGATACAATCCAAAGGTTCATATAGAACAAGAAAAGACCTAGAATAGCCAAAAGATTATAGGCAAAAGAGCAATGCTGGTGGTATTACAATACCAGATTTCAAACTATGCTGTAGAGCCATAATAAGAAAAACCACATGGAATTGGCACAAAAATTGACCAGAAGATCAATGGAACAGAATAGAAGATCCAGAAATAGAACCACATACCTATAGTCAACTTGTATTTGACAAAGGAGCCAAAGATATACAGTGGAACAAACACAGTCTATTCAATTATTGGTGTTGGCAAAACTGGGCAGCCACATGCAGAAAACTAAAAATTGACCCTAGCCTTTTGCCATACACAAGCATTAACTCAAAGTGGATCAAAGACCTCAATGTCAGAACAGAAACCATGAAACTGCTACAGGATAGAGTAGGAGAGACACTGGAACTCATAGGCACAGGTAAAAGATTCCTGAACAGAATCCTAGGGTCACAACAGATTGGAGAGAGTTTTGATAAATAGGACTACCTAAAAGTAAAAACTTTCTGCACAGATAAAAGCATAGCCACAAAAGTAGAGAGACAGCCAACCAACTTGTAAAAGGTATTTACCAATAATACATCTTACAAATGCTTAATATCCAGTACCTACAGGGAACTCAAGAAACTAATCCCCCCCAAACCTAACAAACCATTTACTAAATGGGCAAGGGAATTAAAGAGAGACTTATCAAAAGAAGAGATTAAAATGGCAGAAAAGCATATGAGAAAATGTTCATCATCCATGGTCATAAAGGAAATGTAAATAAAAACAACCCTAAGATACCACCTTACCCCAACAAGAATGGCCAAGATATTGAACTCAGACAATGCCAGATGCTGGCAGGGTTGTGGAGAAAAAGGAAAACTACTGCACTGCTGGTGGGATTGTAAACTAGTTCAGCGACTCTGGAAAGCAGTGTGGAGGTCTCTTAAAGAACTGAAAATTGACCTTCCCTACAATCCCACCATACCACTTCTGGGCATCTTCCCTGAACATCATAACCCAAGATATGATAAGGACACCTGCTCAGCTATGTTTTTCTTTGCACTATTCACAATAGCCAGGCGATGGAAACAATCCAGATGCCCTACTGCAGATGAATGGATACAGAAAATGTGGTATATATACACAATGGAATTCTACATAGCCAACACACAAGATAAAATAATGGCATTTGCAGGGAAGTGGATGAATCTAGAGCGAATCAGGTTGAGTGAGACAAGTCAAGACCAAAGGAACAAAAGGCACATGGTATCCTTAATATGTGGCTATTAGATCCAAAAAGTACCAGAGCGAGGACTCAATATTTGCATACCCAATGCTATGGCCATGGTATTGAAAATATAAACACAACTACATAGACATAAAAACTTATGACTCTATAGACATAATGTTTTATTACATAGATTAATATGTATCTATGATATACAAACCCTTAGCCTAATTTTGATTATTTCTAAAAACTAAGTGCCAGTGATTGTACATAGAGATTCACTTTATGAATACTTGTTTGTTAAACATTTCATTTGAAATATGATTTAAAAATCCATGTTGATAAATTCTTTAAAAAATGAGTCTTCTGAGTGGTTAAGACATATTTGGAACTGTATTTATGGATACAACTTTTTTATCTCTGTTGGAATTTTTTCCATTTGTAGATCTGATTATTCATTTATGGGAAAGATTTTTCCACTAAGAAAACAATGTTTTTACTTTGGACTTTTATAACAATAACCATCAGATTTTCTTTACTGTTATTTGTTCCATAGTAGTCAGCAAATTGCTCTTTAGAATCAATTTAAATTTTGCTGTTTGCATACATTGCCAACTTTCCTTGGTCTTACTAAGTTGACTTTGCCACTTTTCTGTTTGTTTCTCTATTGCATTCAAGCATTGTAACTGCTTCCTAAAAGTCATGTTCTCATTGCTATTTGCTTTCTTATGATATTGATAGATATGACTGTCTCAAATATTTACAAATTATTCTTTCCAAGGGCAATCAACCTTCTCACAGACCATCGACATTTCTCCATGGGAACACTACAAAAATGCTTCATTAGATTTAAAGCTGAGTTATTTAAAGTAGAAGTAAATTAATCTATAACAAATAGCTTTATTTTAAGCTCTAATAATAAAACTATGGCATGTTTTTTCCAAGTTGGTAAAAGTATAGTAATATTATAATTCAAAGCTCTTAATTAATTTTGATAAATTGAAGTGATATCCTCATCCCTGACTGGTGTTAGGTGTTTTTATTAAATAACTTTGTAAGTTTGATTTTATTTTGAAAAATGTATAGTCTAGAGCAGCAATTTGAGAATAAGATATCTCAGGATATTCAAATTTGTGAGTGAACTACATTTTGAGGAATAAGCCAAAGAATACCCGCTCCCATTTTGTGTGTCACTCCTTGTAAAGAAATCCTCTGTGATTTCCCAATGTGAATCGGGTATGAATGTAGCGCTTGTATCTGAGTAAAAAATACTCGAGTAAGTTAAGAAGTCACAACTGGTGAGTCAGGACTACAAACATAGGTAATCAGGAGGAGATCTCAGGATTGCATTCCCTATCCAGGCTAGGCAGGAAAGTTCAGTAAACTCTTATCTCTAACCACTAAAAACAACAAACAAACAAATAAACAAACAAACAGAAATATAGCTGTAGACTCAAGCAGTAGCTCATCAGCCCTGTGCATAGAAGCTCACTGGGAAGGAAGAAACCAGGCATTAAGATGAAGCCCGTCAGGACACACACATTCTCTCTCTCTTCTCTCTCTCTGTCTCTCTCTCTGTCTCTCTGTCTCTCTCTCTGTCTCTGTCTGTCTGTCTGTCTGTCTCTCTCTCTCTCTGTCTCTCTCTCTGGCATACACACACACACACACACACACACATACACGCACACGCACACAGAGTAACCAGTTAAGAAGAGTAGCTTATATTCTTTTTCCATATTCGTGCCTTCTTGAGGTCTTTCTAAGGTCAGGACACATGAATTTGCTAAGTCCTAGGAAATCATCAGAGAGGAGAGACCTGACTTCACATCTCACTTCCATGGTAAGGACCCCTAAGTACAGATAATAAAGGAAACATAGCTAGTTAGGATGACAAGAAAATTGTGGCCAGGTATTGAATTTTTTCATTTAATGTTTGAAGAGGATCTCTAGGCAAGTAACCCACATGTACCTACACTGAGATCCTGCTCGATAAGTATTCAACAAATCCTTTTGCACTTTGTTAAGTGCTTTAAGAAATAAACTTAATGACCCTGGTTCCAGAATTTTTCATGGACCTTCCCTGCATATTCCCAAATTTTCCTATTCTTATTTTAATTTTCTATTCCCTCCGGGACCTATTAACTGTGCTAAAAACAATGCCTGTCTCTATTGCAATGTTAATGCATGTTAATTTATTCATAATTATTTAATCCTCTTGAGGTTTCTGAATTTTTATAAATTCCTTGGAGTGGGTCAGACACTTGAAAAGAAAACACTTAAAGTAACATACTTTTTTAAAGATTATATTCAAGTTTGAGCAACATTTCAAATAAGGAAAATAAGATTGTATTAAATTATTTTGCTTATATTGGAAAGTCTTTAGAAATTTATTCAAAAATAGCCAATGAAGAAACCACAGAATCAGGGAAAAGAAAATAATATTCTGAGGGAAATCTACTTGTGAAATTGAAAAGGCCAAAAGGCCACCATGACAGGAAAGTAAACAGTTTCACCTGCTAACACCAAGTTTACCTTCATATTAGGAAATTTATTTTATGGAAATGAGAAATATGTTTCCCATTTAGGGACAAGAGATAAAATTTTGTCCCATGAACAAAATTTCTTCCTTGCTCTGCTGGAAAATAAGGTGTCATAGAAGGTTTCTCCTGGAGAGGAGACCATGAGGAAATTTGAGAATGTACTAAAGGCAAAACCATCTGGATCACATTTCAGGAGCCATAAAATACATGTGGAATTCTGAATTTGATAGAAGAATGTTAATGTAGAGAGAAACATTTTCATGGGTAAAGTATATTTCTCAACATAAAAAGCTTACAGAATAGTAGATTAAAATTAACTGTGAAATAGAAAAATAAACATTCGGAAAGCCATGGGTTGTTTATTATATTTTTATCCTTTTTTGCTGTGAAAAAGGAAAAAGTAATTATATTTCCAAAGGGAGATATAATAGAGTGATTTAAAAAATTTATACCATATGACATTCATGCAAATTACTGGTAAATCTAAAAAGAGTGTAAAATTCACAAATTTAATTTTAGATGTTACATGGAGACATGAATGGAGTTATAGATTAGGAAACAATCCACATCAAACTAATTAGAAGAGCAAACAAAGCCAGAATAAAAGTACTCAGATCATCTTTGACCTATCAGACCTAGTGGATATTTCTCATTAGTTGAAATCTCTATTGCTACTCAAAGGATATAAAGAAGATAGCTAATATCATAAATTGCATATTCTACTACCTAGGCTGATTTTAATACTGCCTTCAAAAATTGGTGTCAATGAGTTTTGACATTTCCTGCTCCTCATTAAAGACAATACTCTCTTTTTTTTTTTTGCCAGTCCTGGGCTTGAGCTCAGGGCTTGAGCACTGTCCTTGGGCTTTCTCAAGGCTAGCACTCTACCACTTGAACCTCAGCACCACTTCCGGCTTTTTGCTATGTATGTGGGGTACCGAGGAATCGAACCCGGGTCTTCGTGTATGCTAGGCAAGCACTGTACCACTAGGCCAAACTCCCGGCCCCGACAATACTCTCTTATAGAAAGATCTGAGGGCAGTATCATATATTTGTATGGCACATTGCCATATTTAATGAATAGCTAACACCACTTTCAAAAGTCTGTTACATTTGCTTAATTTTCACCTGTTATTTTATCTTCCAGAATCTGGCTTTGTTTTCATTATCAACATTAGATTTTATTTAGTGATTTTTTTTGTCTCAATTCCTTGTTTCTCATAATTATTATCTGACAGTATTATGACATAATTGGTGTGTTTTACAGGATGCCACTAACTGTGACTTTTATTTAGTCTTATGTTAGTGCCAGTGTATATGTTCTGGTAAGAAAGATATGGAGGTAAATTGCCATTTTTACTTCACCATAGCAAATATAGTTGTGACTTCATTATATCAACTTTATCCACCATACTGAGGTCATTCTACCATTAAATTATTCTTCTCATTTCTATCATCTTCTTTTATTTGGTTCATGAACCACAGACAATACTGGTGCAGTTCTGATTTGGAAAGCAACATACAATCACCCTAAAATTTTACAATTACCCTTGTTACTCCATTAAAAAATAGATTTTATAGAGAGAGATCAGTAAACTACAGTTTTAGACTTAACAGAATAATAGACACATACACTTACACACACACACATATATATATTTATATTTTTATACTCATTCTGTTCTTCAGTGTTTGTCATTACAAGTAAGACATTATCAGTGTTTGCATTACAAGTAAGAGCCACACTATTGACAACAGTCTTTAGAATGAGCTATGAAACACACACAGATGTTATTTTCCCATACATGTCTTCAGGTGAGGAGCACAGGTTTGTCCTTGCACTAAATAGCAAGGAACTATGGTAGAAGTGTTTAGTTTCCTTTGCTCTTAAAGCCATAATTTCGAGAATTATTATTCTCCAGATTTGATTTTTATGATGTTATTCAATGGAAATACTGAGTCAACTATAAGTTAATTTATGATTTAAAAAATTTGATATAAAATGTTGTGTTAAGAGCTGAATGCATAATGTGGATTGTTCCAAGACAACTGATAGATCGCATATACATATGTACATCTCTTCTAAAGTCATAATTTAGGTTAATAAAGTAAGTGATTTATGTACTATTTCAAATGAATTCCAGTAAGGGGTGCTCTACACAACAAAAGTACAGTCAAACTAAGAAATAATTTTGACCATAAGGAATGTTTTTTGAAATGGTACTGTAATGCAAGAGAAACTGAAAATACATTAATAAATCTAAGAAGCAAGAAAATAATGCAAAAATAATAGGAAAAATAGCTGAGGTGTTGAATTAATGAAAAGGAAGATGAAAAACACACATTATATTAAATAAGCCTATTCTGGGTTGAAAAATTAGATTTTCAAGGAGAAAACAAACATAATTAAACATTAACATTTTTGATTGGCATGATATCACTTGGAGTAGGAGAGCCTAAGAAACATTAATAAACAGCCAATTTCCCTTTTCTTCACATGATAAAGAAATGTGTGTGTGTGTGTGTGTGTGTGTGTGTGTGTGTGTGTGTGTGTGTGTATTTCCTGTTCCTTATGAAGGGTCATGGGAAAGGCTTAGTCAAGAGAATGTCAAGTGCTGGGCACGGTGGCTCATGCCTCTGATCCTAACTAGTCAAGAGACTGAGATCTGAGTCTCATGATTCAAAGCCAGCCTGAGCACTAAGGTTCATGGGACACTTATCTCTAATTAACCATCAGAAAACTGGAAATGGTGCTGTGGCTCAAGGAGTAGTGCAATAGCCTTGAGCTGAAGAACTCAGGGACAACACTCAGGCCTAGGGTTCAAGTCCCTAGACAGACAAAATAAATAGAATGTCAATAAAAGTGTGTCATTTCCCTACCAAAGCATGTATCAAATTTTCAGTTCTCTCATCTCTTAAAGGAAAAAGCAGCCCTCAGTAAAACTATATCTCAGTCTAAAATAAGAACTCCTTTGTTTTATATATATATGTATATACACAATAAATATATTATGTATAGTGTATATATGTTATATATACTATACATTGTGAAGATTTATTGATTGCTTCTTTGATATTTAGTCTATAGAGTATATTTATATGCAATATGTATACAAATATATATCACATATTTTATATATACTACATAATATATAACACATATTATAGTACATGTTAGATTACACATATATTATATATAGTACACATTGATATATTCTATATCTAGAGATAGATTATACATATATTATATATAGTATATACTTATGTATATATTTATATATACTATATGCTATACAGTATATGATAATATGTATATTGTATATACATTGCATATATATACTCTATATACTATCAAATAGCAGCAATAAATCTTCATTATTAAGGATATCTGCAAAAATTCTCATTAGCTGTCATTGTCTATACAAGTTTAATATACTTGTCTCATTTTTCAACAAACCTCTGCAACATTCATGTATATTTTGTGGTTGCCAATGTATTTAATTGAAATCAGTTTGAAAAGCAATGGCTTTCACATTCTATTAACCCCCAGACCTCCCCTTCATTCCTCACTTTGACAAATACAATGAAGAGAAGTATTCTGGAAATGTAGCCCCTGGTTCCTAGCTACAATAAACAGAACAGGGATGCTAATTCTTTACAGACAGTGGTAACAACATCTCTGCCAGCAAACCATTGTTTAATAGGGTGAAACATGCATTATAACTTTTTATAGTCATTGAGAAACATTGTTAAGAGCCTGTAAAGTCTCTTCAGCTCTTTTTTTTAATGTATTTTTTGTAATTAGTAGAATGGTTACATTATATTCAACAGATAGAAGGTGCATTATTTCACAAACATTGATACCCTTTCTCATGTCTTGGTCCTCATTTCCCTCCCCCCATCCCTATCGCTCTTCAGCTCTTCTAGGAAATCAACACAAGACTTCATGAAAAACCACCTATTTTCTGACAGAAAGTTTATTGATATATAAATTAAGTCAACTGAACCACAGAATCATATCTAAAAATGAATGTAGATTTGACCATTTATTTCTTGATGTTAGCATGCGCTTCCCAAAGAAATCAGTATAACTGATATTTAATCTACTTAATGCAGATAGTTTTCAAAAATGATAGTTATTTAATCTGAACTATGTTCCTATAGGGACTGGATATTTCTTCTCAATTGCTTTGTGCACTTTGTACTTTGTGTGCTTTGTTTCACTGAGCAAACACTCTTTACATTTGAGTGCAACAAATTAAAAACTGTTAGATTTCACTACATTTTGCCATAATCCCATCCCTAAATATTTTTAGCTTTTAGAACCATACATTCTTTTTAAAAAGATGAATATTAGCCCATCTCATAGATTGCTCATTCCTTCTTCTGTCATACTGTGTAACTGTAATAGTCTATATTCCTTAATATTCATTATATTTTCCAGGCATTATCTTTATGGCTACACTAAACCATGGCATTCCTGTCAAAAGGACTAAATGATGCAAGGGGAATAGCCAGAAAAAATATTTTTCAATGAAAATCACAGAATAAAGAACAATTATCTATGGGAACATAAAGGATCTGTAAGAGAAGTTGTAGGTGGTTCAATGGACAGCAGAATTTCTTAGTTCATTATGGTCACATGAGTTTTGAAATGAAGTTGCCTGTAAGAAAACTGTTCAAGCTTTATTCCAGAAATGAGAGATGAATAAGAAATTGTCCATGTAGTCAATGAATTATAACCTTTTGGATATCTCTGATTTTAGGTAAGGTTTGATATTCAATTTTCTGACTTCCATTGTACAATGAAAGTTCTAAATTCTGTGTTAGAAAGGAGAGAGTATTTCTTGAAGTTTTACACTGAGTTATAGTTTTACTATGTATGGTTTTTCTAAAGACCTATATTTCCACATTCAGAAGATGAGTTATTTACATGAAGTAGATAGTATCAGTTAGTGAGATTAGTATGATCATATAAAATGGTGGTGACTGAGATAAACTCCAAGAAATGAAAACAGTAGAGCTTTTCTGTTATTATTTTGCTTCCTCCGCACCTTTGTCCCACTGTTTTGGATTTCTGTACCTTTTGTCTTCTATGTCAGTTTATCAGTTTACTATACCGTAAGGTAGAACACAGAAATAATGAGATAAAAGTGTGAATAAATACAGCAGTGACACTCACTGGAAACTATGTTGGAAGTAAACTATACAACTTGTGGAGGAGAGTGCTTGGGAGGGAAAATGGGGGAAAACAAGGGAAGAGGTGACACTATTAGAAAATAAATGTGCTCATTACGTGACTTATGTAACTATACTACTTTCACAATAAAAATAAAAATTGAACTAAAAAAGAAGAGAATGTTTTTATTATAGTGAAATTGGTTTCTTACATTCAAAATTATTATTATTTATTGTTATGCACTTGTACAAACAGGCTCCAATTTCATATGTGTTTATTAATACAACATATCTTTATCATTGCCAACCCTTATATTTTCTTCCCTATTTTTTGCTTCCTATCTGTACCCTCAAGTTATCATAGTTACAGTTTTACAAAAAGTACATTTTCTTTTTGCCAGTCGTGGGGCTTGAACTCAGGGCCTAAACAGTTTCCATGGACTTTTCTCAAGGCCAGAGATCTTGAGCCTCAGTACCACTTCTGGCTTTTTCTATGTATGTGGTACCGAAAAATTGAATCCTGGTCTTCATGCATGCTAGGCAAACACTCTAGGCCAAACACTAGGCCAAAGTCCCCCCCCCCAATTACATTTTTAATAATGACAGAAGTTGCTCCTTTTTTCCCCCCTGTATTCCAGTGCTCTCCCCCACCCCAACTTCTCTTTCCAATCTGTTTTTTTGATAATCTGTCATTAAATGCTTGTGGCATATGTGTTAATAAATACCATTTTGGTTAGAAGAACATGCACAAGTTTGATCTTAGAAGAAAATGTAAGGTTCATATAGCTGTGTTTCTTTTTGTTCTTAAATTAATTTTATTGTCAGGGTATTGTACAGAAGGATTGCAGTTGCATTCATAAGGTAATGAATACATTTTGTGTTACTTACCCCCTCCCTCATTTTTCTTTCACTTTCCTTCTCCCCCAAATTAGTACCCTCTAAGGTTTTTGTTGTGTGTGGGGGTGGGGGGGTCATAGGTATCTGGGCACTATCCCTGAGCTCTTAGCTCAAGTCTACTGCCCTACTCTTGAGCCAAGCCCCATTTACCGTTTTCTAGCGGTTAATTGGAGGTAAGAGTCTCAAGTCCTTTTGTGCCCGGGCTGGCTTTGAACCCTGATCCTCAGATCTCAGTCTCCTGAGTAGTTAGGGTTGCAGGCTCGAGCGACTGTGCCCGGCTAAATTTTAAGGTTTATTTCCACCATATTGTCTTGTGAGTTTCGCTGTTGCATTGGTTCACCCGTTGTCCTTGTCTCGCCATTTTCTTGTTCCCCTTCCCTTTCACATATAGGATAAACCTATGTACAAGCCATAGGGCACCAAAATCAAATTCAGTGACAACAGTGATTAAATCAAAGGGGGAAAAATAAGGAAAAAAGAAATAACACAGTATATTGAAAAAAGGAAAACCTTCTTTTTCCATATCTTTGAGTTCATTTCAATTAGCATCATCTTGTATGGTCATATCTACACAACTATTGATCTACCGTGATCTTCTGTGTTTTCTTTATTCATTAATATATTGAAATTTTCACCAAATAAAATCTTTCACCATTTTAGTTATGTTTATTCATAAGGATTTTAATATTCCAGCTGCTATGGTTTTCCTAGTTCTTTTTTTCATGGATCACAAAATGTAAATCTAATAACATATGGCCATTTAAAACACTATATTATATATTGTATTATATTACATTATCCTTGAATAGATATAAACATGTAAGTATCTTGATAAGTATAGCATGAAGTTGTAGAAATGTTAGGGCTGCAGAGAGAACACAAATTTGACTATTTCCATGAAGCTTCCTGTAGGAGAATTACAAATATTCTTCTAATTTAATAGGAGAAAAATCATTAAGTGTTTAGAACTAGCATAAAATGTGAGGTTTTTTGATCATTCTCCAATTCTACTAGTTCTGTCACTATATGTCACCTTAATATCACTTCAATCTGAAGAAGAGAAGTTTCAGACAACAATTTAGACATGATCTATTTGTTTGCCGACATAAAAATAACTTTCCCAACTAGATAACAAATAAAATTGATTTCTGAAGGAAGCAGTTAGATGTGAAGAAAGATAATTGTAAATGAATTTTCCATGATAAGGCATTAGTGAAAAATGCAGTATTAAATAATGTATAATGTTTCCTTAGAATGGAAAGTTTAGGAATGGGTGGGAACTTACCTATTTCTCTTCCGTATTTGTAATATGTGTGATTATTATATTTATATGTCAACAGTCTAATAATTAGTTATTGATGAACTTTCAATGAGCTTCTTGGTTTCCATATTTGTCTGCAAATTAAGCTCCTTGGTTTCCATATTTGTCTGCAAATTAAGCCACGTATTCTAGTTAGTCTTTCCTCTCCTCCCCTTCTTTCTTCCTTCTAGAGACAAAAATTTCTTCCTCTTAAATAAAAGACTCTGAAGAACAATGTTTATTAGAAATAATGCAATTTATATTATTCATATGCAATCATCTAACAAATAATGTAAATTATTAGATATGTAGAAATATAAACATCCCCTGAGTTCTGCAAGTATTTTAGAGATTTAAACTGCTTACCTAATTTGAATTCTATTTCAAAGTTTTTAAATGAAGAAGTGATACTAAAAATTATTTTTTAAAACTATTTCTTGAATGTCCTTTGGAAATCACTACTGAATGTGAAAGTCATTGAAGCTGTAAGAGGGCAGGTTACTTCGTCATAACCCAGAGTTTGATTTGTATAAGAGGTTTCTAAAATGCTATTTGGTGAAATACTCTTACAAATTATTCACTATTAAAATTATGCCTATATTGTTTCCCCATTTTACATTCCCTGATCTAAGAAATATATACACATCTATTTTTCTTTTTGAAACTAAAGTTTTTCCTGGAAATGAGTGGAGTTTGAAGTTCTTCAAGAGAATAAAATGCATGCAAACTATATGGAATGCATTTGTTCAAAATATATGCATGTCATAAATAACACAATGAAATGTATTCTATTAAATTATGACAATAATAATTAAAAATAAAGACTATGCCAATCAGTCTCTAGGCTTCTACCTTTTTTTTGCCAGTCCTGGGCTTGAACTCAGGACATGAGCACTATCCTTGGACTTTCTCAAGCCCAGAGCTCTACCACTTGAGCCTCAGCACCACTTCCAGCTTTTTTCTATGTATGTGATTCCGAGGAATTGAACCTGGGTTTTTGTGCATGCTAGGCAAGCACTGTACTACTAAGCCAAACACCGTGGCCCCCTTTTTTTCTTTTATATTTCCTTTTTTTCATTCTTCAGGCGTATGCACAAATTCTTGGGTTTGTATTCAGGACCTCTAGATCTCAACCTTGTTTACTGAAGTGGCACCAGACCACTCAAGCCCTGTGTTCACTTCCTGCTTTTCAGTGGTTAAGTATCACAGGCTTTTCTGTCCCAGTTTGTTTCAAAAGATAACTCTCACTTCTCAGTTTCCTGAGTGGTTGATATTGCATTCATAAGCCAACAGCATTTGTTTCTTTCCATGTTTTTAAATGTGATAGGTTAAATTTTTTTAATTGAGTTTCTCCTTATTTTTTGTGAAAAAAATGGTTTTCCATATGAACACTGCTTTCAAAGCCTTTTGTAAATTCAGTTATCAGTTCAGTCAAGGTAAACCTTTCTCAGAGGATTTATTCATGACAAGTCGAAAAGTAATACTTTGGGGAATTAAAAAGTTTCAAAAGTTTGAAATTTTGATTTAATTTTGAATTAACCAAATAAGCATATTTTAGTTAACTCTTGCTATGTAATGAGTCATCTTCTAGCTTTAATGTTTTTTTTCAAGACACTAAAGTTGTTTTATAAAGATTCAGTTGACTTGGATATTATCGAAATGCCAGCTTGTATATGAAAAGGAAATCTCACATTTGTTTTACTTCCTAATTTATGCGATAGATTAATCTTCCAAATTGTGGTAGTTTGAAAAATGACTCACTTAAAGATGTTTACAGTTAGCCAGGAGTTTAGCCTAGTGATAGAGTGCTTGCCTAGCATGCACGAAAGCCTGGGTCCAATTCCTTGGTATCACAAACTCAGAAAAAGCCGAAAGTGGTGCCTGTGATTCAGGTGATAGAGCATTACCCTTGAGCAAAAAGTGTCCATGGACAGTACCCAGGACCGGAGTTTAAGCCCCAGGCCTTGAAAAAATATGTTTACAGCTTAACATCTGTATCATTCAGTATGTTACTCTGGCAGAAGTGACTTTATAATATAAATTAAATTAAATATCTGGAGATGGACAATTTTCTTTGAATTATCCACAGAGATAATGGAATCTAAAGAAAATAACAAAATGGTATATAGAATGTACTCAATATAATATGAACAATTCTTACAAGAAGAAGAGAGGGTGGTAGTTTGACTTTGTGTTAGAATGCTTACCTGGCATGCAAAAAGACCTGCGTTTGTCCTCAGTACCACAAAGAAGCCAGAAATGGAATTGTGGCTCAAGTGGTAAAGCTTTGTTCTTGAGAACGTCCAAGGACAGTGCTCATGCCCTGAGCCTGGCAGAGAGACAGAGGAGGAGGAGGAGGAGGAGGAGGAGGAGGAGGAGGAGGAGGAGGAGGAGGAGGAGGAGGAGGAGGAGGAGGAGGGAGGGAGGGAGAGGGGGAGAGGGAGGGAGGGAGAGGGAGGGAGGGAGGGAGAGAGAGGAGATGAAAGGCAGTTGAGATTTGAGGAAAAATAGAAACTTGGAATGATGGAGAAGGGAATAACAGTAAAGGAAAGAGTATAATTAATAGAATCTAGAAGAAAATAGGAGTTTAATTAAACATCCTAGAACTTTTTTTTTCACAAAGTAAAGCTTATGCTTAGGAATTCTGATATCCAGACCCAGAGTTAATAGATGGATATTACTTGACCACATTTGTGGGACACAACAGGGCCCTACTGTAAAAAATAGTTTAATAATCACAATACAAGTATTTAAATGAATGTTGATTATATTATTCTACTTTTTTTGTTTTTATTTTTATTTTTTGGTCAGTTGTGCGGCTGGAAATCGGGGCCTGGGCACTATCCTTGAGCTCTTCAGCTCAAGGTTACCGCCCTACTCCTTGAGCCACACCACCACTTCCCATTTTCTAGTGGTTAATTGGAGATGAGTCTCAAGCTCTTTAGTGCCTGGGATGGCTTTGAACCATGATCCTCTGATCTCAGCCTATGGAGCAGCTAGCATTACAGGCATGACCCACTGTGCTTGACAATTTTTGTTACTTCTAACCACTATTTTTTATACTCCCCCCCCAAACTAACAAATTACATAATATATGAAATGAATTTTTATACTTTAACTTATTAACCTTAAACCAAATTTATATATTCATCATTATTTTGACCTATATTTACTTCTATATATTTTTGAAACATTTTCTCATGGGTCATTTATAATAACAACTCCTTCTAACTAGTAAGACATTAGACTCTATCACAATACCAAAACATTATGATTTAGTTGGGAGCTGTTTTGAAATAGACTTTCAACCTTTTATCTTAAAAATGTTGAATTATTTATCCTCCTAGAATATATGTTTCTTTAGGCAGATAATTACATTTTAGTAGTAAAACCCACTGCCAGAAATATGCACATGATGTGATTTGGTTGTTAAGCAGTAATTCCATTTTTCTAACTCTTTTTGGCAACCCGTATAAAACAATGCTTAATTAGGATTATCATTTTGTATTGTTTTTCCACTTTAATTTTCAATAGGATATTGATGTATTGAGTTTTTATTAGATTTTGTGGTCTAATTAGCCTCCAGTAATTCGATTACTCTACTTTTCTTATGTCAAAGGCATCTTATCTTCTTCATCATGATAAGAGCATTGAATTCAATGGGTTTCCACTGTGCCTGCACTTTTTTCTCAATTTTTTCGTATATTTTTTATTGTAATTAATAGAAGGATTACATTATATTTGCCAGATAGAAGGTACATTAATTCACATACATTGATACCCTTTCTCATGTCTTGGTCCCCATTTCCCTCCCCCCCCCATCATGTTTTCCCCCCTTCCCTATCCAATTTCAAATAACAAAATACAAATATATCCAATATATCAAATAACAAGGTAAGATACTGTAACAATATGAGATCATTTATAGGATTTAAACTTAAGTACTGGGAGTGTGGCCTAGTGGTAGAGTGCTTGCCTGGCATGCATGAAGACCCAGGTTTGATTACTAAATACCACATACATAGCAAAAGCCAAAAGTGGTGCTGTGGCTCAGGTGGTAGAGCTCTAGCCTTGAGAAAGCCCAAGGACAGTGCTCAGGCCCTGAGTCCAAGCCCAAGGACTGGCAAAAATAAAAACATAAAAAAATAAACTTAATGATAATTGAATAAAAGTCATTCACACCAAGACAAATATACATCTGAATCTAACTTTATTGAAGTATTGGTAACAATAAATAAATTTAAAAAAAACACACATTTGAATTGATATCCCAGAACTTGCAAAAGAATTAACAAAACTTGATTACAAATTTAGCCATCAGTAGTATGTACATCAAAACTACTGAGAAGACTGCAATTCTGTCTCATCATCAGGAATGATGCTGTGAAAACAAGAAAACCATAAATAAAATAAAAAATACTGATAAGGATGAGGATTAAAATGAACCCTTACACACTGTGAAAATGCATATAGTGCAGTGACTATTAATAGAGTTGGTAGATGGTACCTACAGATAATGGCGTATTATTTAGTTATAAGGAAGAAGAAAAATCATACTATTTTCAGGAAAACAGATGGAATTTGAAAATCCTGTGTTTAAAAAAACAGTCAGATTCAGAAAGACAGTTATCACATATTTTCTCTCACATGTGGAAAAGAATAAAGATAAGGGAAAAATAGTTCTATGTAAACCTCATATTGAGGAATTTGATCAATATTGAAAGAATGTAAGACTACAGATTAAGAAATTTAATTTCTTATTTCTCTCAACAGTATTGCTGGCAATTTTGTTTTATGCTAAAAGTAGAATTTCAGCTTGCATTCTGAATTTTGATGAGATCAGAAAGTAGCCATGTCATTTCATTAATAACATTTTCTTCTAAGCATCCAGGCTGAAAACGTCAATCATCTTAAACTCTTTTTCTTTTCCTTGTAATACCTGTACAGTGATGGAACCCCTGTCCCTTTAAGATTTCTCCTTAATTTTATTTCCATTCCATCTCCAGTGCCAAGACACAATTTCACACTTCGAAAATATTAAGAATTATTTAGGTTTGCGGTTTCTATGACTGCATTTTCTTTTTTCCTAACTTTTACTTTTTTCCTAGCATAATAAGATTGAACTGCATTATCTCAAGGTTAAAATACCTTCTATGCTTCCAAATAGTGGGTATTCATTTCTTTTTCTTTACTTTTTCTTTCAGTGGCATTTGAAACAGTTGATCACATTGCTTCGTGAAATGATGTCCTCATTTGACTTTGATAAATATTTTGCCTATCCAAGCATTTTTGACAATTCTTTCAGCTTTCTGTGCTATTTTCTGACTACCTCTTGAACTGTGACATAGTTAGAGTACTTTTTTATTTCATATAGCCTTTTTCTCTCATTTTATTCACTGTATGTATAGTTTTGGCTGCTCCAATGTCTCTATTTGCTATCATATACTAATGACTCATAATGTTATATCCCCAACCTATTTTCCTCAACCCTACAGCTTGTTCATACACTTATTAATCTTAATTCTCTACTTTGCTATCCAGCAGATAAATCATACATACTCTACCTGAATGCTGAATACTTTATCTGAATATAAATGCTCTAAATCTCAATCTCATTGTTTAATAAACATGAGACTCTTCCAGTTGTTATTCATTAAAACTGTTGTTACTATTTCATTATCCTACATTTCAGTCTGCATATACCATCCATGAAATAGTAATCTCAACTCTGAAGTCAAGGTAAGTTTGACATTTTTATATTGCTTCAACACACTTTCCATGTTCTGAGACCCTTTCTATATTTTTTTGTTAATCCAATATTTTGCATTTGGCCTTTTACTTAAAAGGGTATTTCAGGGGGCAGTAGTTTGGCCTAGTGGGAGAGTGCTTCCCTACCATGCACAAAGACCAGGATTTGATTCCTTGGTATCACATATACAGAAAAAAAAAAGCTGGAATTGGTGCTGTGGCTCAAGTGGTAGAACTCTAGCCTTGAGAAAGCCAAGAGATAATGCCCAGGCCCTGAGTTCAAGCCCCAGGACTGTAAAAAAAGGGTATTTCAAATTTCAAAGTGCTCAAGAACACAAAAATTCAGATAAAGAATGAGAGTATTAAATTTGTCTTATCACCGAATTATTCACATTTTCAGAAAAACTATACAAATAGATGACTAGATAGATAGATAGATAGAAACAGAAAGACAAGTAGAAATTATTAGAGTATTTAAGATTATTATCAAAGCTGTTAAGTTATACTTTTTAAGGGACTAGGAACCAAAAAATGCAATAAATTGGATCAATACAATTCCAAGGTCAAATCCATATCTTAGATTCGGTCAACCATGCTCAGGAGTGGAATTGCTGGGTCACAGGGGATTTCTATGTTTAGTCATTTGAGGAACCTCCATACTGCTTTCCAGAGTGGTTGGGGAAGTTTACATTCCCACAAGCAGGGTAATAGGGTTTCCTTTTGGTCACATCCTGCCAGCAGTTCTTATTGCTAGTTTTCCTAATCATGGAAGGAAGTTCAATCTTATTGTTTGATTTACATTTCTTTTATGGCCAGAGGTGGTGTACATTTCTTGATGTGTCTATTGGCTGTTCTTTTTTCTTCATCTGAGAAGTCTCTAATAATTTAGGCCAGTTATTCATTGGGTTGTTGCATTTAAGAGTATTTATTTTTTGATGGGCTTATTTTTTGAGCTTTAAGTATAATTTAGATAAAAGCTCTTCTGTATAGCTAGTGACTATTTTTCCAATTTGTGGGCTTTCTATGCATCTTGCTAACTAGGTCCATTACCATGCAGAAAAACTTCTTTTTGTCCAATCCCATTTCCAAATGAATCAAGAAAATCATGTGATATATGTGTGTATGTATGTATATTGTGCACGTATATATTCACATATATGTATATATACACACATATATGTATGTATACACATATATGTGTGTATATATCATCATAAAGAATGATATACCATTTATAAGGAAATGAAAAGACTTGGAAAAATTATATGGTTTCCCTGATTAGTGGTATCTAGAATGTGCCTATAAATCTACAAGTAAACACACTGGATGATTAAAATAAAATAAATACCACAGGGATATGATAAATTATATAAGACCCAAGTTATTAACATATAGAGACCAAAGGAGGATATGCATAGGAGTGGAGGACAAAGGCTCCGTAGCTATGTACAGATGATCATCTAAATTAATATTCTGTGAATTCCAAGAAAAGGAAACAAGAGATCTTCTTTAGTCACCATTGTTGCTGTTTTTGTTTTCCTTTCCTTTTGTCTTCTTTGTTAGATTTTTTATTGGGTAGGATATCGGAGAACATATAAAAGGTGGGACAAGGTTGAACAAGCACAAACATGTACCAGATACTATGTGGAAAATGAACTTGTTATCTTGTAGGTGGGAACGGGAGGGAAAGACAGAGAGAGTGATGGGTAGGGCAACATGGTTCAAAAAGAAAGAATTGTACTCAATGTGCATCACCTCATTCATGTAACTGTAACCCTCTGTATATCAACTTTACAGCAACAAAAAAAATCAAGGTCAAAAACAAAGCAAACAAGAAAACCAAGGGAGTTCATCACTATGCAATGCCTAAATCTAAGGCTGAACATCTTTCTCTCCAGTTCTTGTTACCTAAATCCAAGAATGGAAGTGCTTCAGCTGCAGAGAGACACAATATATTGACTTTTCTTTGTATCTCAGGGTATGTCACCATAAAAAAACTGGTAGAACCTGCCTGACTTAGGTAGGGAAGATTTTCCTTGCTCAATCCACTAAGTCCTTTCCTTCATCAGACACAGACTCAAAGATAAAACTACAAATATTTTACCAGCTGTTTATTTCTTAATTCAGTGAAGTATATACCTAAAATGAATAGGCAGATAGACAAGAGGAATTTATATTACAGAAATTGTCTACCAGTTTAAGATGTTGAAAGTTGTATTTTCTCTTTTTACAGCAAGAAGTTAATTTATAGTACACATCTAGGATACTCCTAGCAGAGGATCACAACAGCTCAAAAGTTATGTATGTATGGTCATATAGGGTGAGACTAAACAAAATGAAATCTAAGATGTGAATACAAGAAGTTTGTCTTTGTGATTCTTATTCTTAATGCACTATGTGAAATTATTCCTATTTATTTTTATTTTTTTGCTAAAGGATAATCTCATGCTATTACTGTATTTGACTTTGTTGCCTGGTATATTGTATATGCATTTCTTTACTTGAAATAGGGAAGGGAAGGGGGAAAAAACCCAATATTATTAAGAGGGGGAGGGAAAGTGGAACAAAACCATGAGAACAGGTATCTGCTTGAGAAATAATGTACCCACTACCTCATGAATGTATCCGTAGCCCCTCTATACATTGTCCCTAAAATTTAATAAAATATTTTTAAAAGAAGTTTATGGCCAGGAGTTTAACCTAAGGGTAGAGTGTTTGCCTAACATGCAGAAAGACCAAGTTTCACTTCCTAGGTACCACAGATATAGGAAAAGCTCAAAATGGTGCTTTGACTCAAGTGTTAGGACCGTACAGAGGCCCTAAGTTCAAGCCTCAGGACAGGCAAAAAAAGAGGTTAATTTAAACTGGATTAAATAATATTTTAGATATATAGCTTGGCAATATATCCATTTGTTTAGGTAGTCAACAGTACCCCAAAGTAATTTCGAGTTTCTTTTTTTCATATATTTTTATTGTAATTAATAGAAGGGTTACATGATATTTGCCAGATAGAAGGTGAATTAATTCACATACATTGAAACCCTTTCACATGTCTTGGTCCCCATTTCCCTCCCCCCACCCCCACCCTCATCTTGTTTTCCCCTCTTTCCTATCCAATTTCAAATAAGCAAATACAATTATATCCAAGATATCAGGTAACAAAGTGAGATAGTGTAACAACATGAGATAACCAAGGGACAGCAAAAGAGATGAGAGTACCTTAAGGACAACAATCATTCATTATATAGCTTATGTTTCTATATCCTAGAGAGCCTTTCATTTAGTGTCATATGGCCTTTTGTATCAAGGTTTTGCTCTCTTGCAAATCTCTGCTAGGAGAGCCTAAGGTTTCTACTGATTATGACAAATGAGGGAAACCACTGAGCCTAAGTTCCTTTGAGTTTGGCTTACTTCACTTAATATCATCTTTTCTAAGGCTTTCTATTTCCTAACAAATGAGGTGATGTTGTTCTCTCTGACAGCAGCATAGAATTTCATTGTGTACAAATACCACATCTTGTTGATCCACTCATCAACTGAGGGACATCTGGGCTGGTTCCATATCTTTGCTATGCAATGGACATTGTTGTGCTAGTGGATTTAGTATGTCCTTGTTTCTGGACGGTTGAGTAAATGTCAAGTAGTGGAATTGCTGGGTCATAAGGGAGCTCTATGTTTAGTGTTTTGAGGAATTGCCATACTGCTTAGTGGTTGAAGGAGTTTGCACTCCTAACAGCAGTGTAGTAGTGATCCCTTCTGGCCACATCCCCCTCCAGCATCTATTGTTATTAGTTTTCTTGATCCTGGCCATTCTAACTGGAGTGAGGTGGAATCTTAGAGTTGTTTTGATTTGCATTTCTTTTGTAACCAGAGATGTCTAGCATTTCTTCATGTGTCTATAGGCCACTCTTATTTCTTCTTCAGAGAAGACTTTCTTTAACTCTTTGGCCCATCTTTTAATGGGATGGTTGTAACTTTGGAGATTAGTTTTGGAGTGATTCAATTTTTTGAGTTGTTGACATATTTTAGATATGAGGCCTTTGTGCATTGTATGGTTGGTAAAGATCTTCTCCCACCCTGTAGGTTTCCTAATTAATTTACTAGCTATGTCCTTTGCCATACCGAAGCTCTGCAGTTTAATGCAATCCCACTTATCCAGCCTTTCTCTGATTTGTTGTGATTCTTGGTCCTTATTAAGAAATTTTTGACCTGTGCCAAGGAGGCCTAGTGTGTCTCCTATTCCTTCTTGTAAAGTTTTCATTGTGTCAGCTTTTACCTTGAGGTCTTTGATCCATTTGGAATTAATTCTAGTGCAGGGTGACAAAGAAGGATCCAACTTTACTTTTTCTGCAGGTGCTTAACCAGTTCTGCCAGCATATTTTGGAAATTAATCCCTTTTCAGATATTTTGCAAATATTTTCTCTCAATGAGATTGTTTCTCAACTTTTTTTGCAACTATAAATATGTAATACTTACATAAATATAAGAATAGGAAACTCAACATTTGGTTTATAATCACATTACAGAATTGTAAATGTATATAGTCATGAAATATATATGTATTTTCTATAAGCAGAGCAAAGTTGTGGTATTATGATTTTGTCATTAGTATTTAAATAAATCATTAATGTAATAATTAAAACAGAATCTGTGATGTATGAAAAAAGATTTCTGAACATCTTATTAGTAAAAAAAGAAACACTATCAACCATATTGTTAAATAAGGAAATCTTAAATTAAAAAATAAACAATAAAAATAATTCTGTTAATAATTCTCTCTAGGCAATCACTCAACCAAATCTTGTCATTTAATTCCTTGATTTTTAATGAATAAAATGATTCAACTATAATTGAAGAGATGGCTTGAAAATATTAACTAATTGGTATCACCTAAATGAAGATTCAGTATTATATTTCAGTATCCATGAAAGCTTCATAAAAGAATACTATATAACAATGCTATACAAGCTCTGTTGTCAGATTCAGTGCAAAGCTCCAAATTTAAACCTAACTAGTGGTTTGATTTTCAGAGCATTAAACACATTGGAATCAAATTTAATGAGACTTTATCAAAGGACAACCATAATGTCAATTAAATAATAGAAATATGAGGAAAAAGAAGCTATGAATCTTAAGGATTTCAATTCTGCCTTGTACAGAAAAGTAAAGGTTTTCCAAATCATAAAAACTGTTTCTCATATATCATATTTAGAAAATGATTGTAAGGTCATGTTAAGGTTCATAGCTAAAGTTGGATCCTTCGTTGTCATCCTGCACTAGAATTAACTCCAAATGGATCAAAGACCTTGAGGTAAAAGCTGACACAATGAAAACTTTGCAAGAAGGAATAGGAGACATACTAGGCCTCGTTGGCACAGGTCAAAAATTTCTTAATAAGGACCAAGAAACATAACAAATCGGAGAAAGGCTGGATAAGTGGGACTGCATTAAACTGCAGAGCTTCTGTACGGCAAAGGACATAGCTAGTAAATTAATTAAGAAGCCTACAGAATGGGAGAGATCTTCACTAACCATACAATGCACAAAGGCCTCATATCTAAAATATATCAACAGCTCAAAAAATTGAATCACTCCAAAACTAATCTCCAAAGAAATAACCGTCCCATCAAAAGATGGGCCAAAGACTTAAAGAGAGTCTTCTATGAAGAAGACATAAGAATGGCCTATAGACACATGAAGAAATGCTCAACATCTTGGTCATAAAAGAAATGCAAATCAAAACAATTCTAAGATTCCACCTCACTACAGTTAGAATGGCCAGGATCAAGAAAACTAATAACAACAGATGCTGGAGGGGATGTGGCCAGAAGGGATCACTACTACACTGCTGTTAGGAGTGCAAACTCCTTCAACCACTATGGAAAGCAGTATGGCAGTTCCTCAAAACACTAAACATAAGCTCCCCTATGACCCAGCAATTCCACTACTTGACATTTACCCAACCGTCCAGAAACAAGGGCATACTAAATCCACTAGCACAACAATGTTCATTGCAGCACTATTTACCATAGCAAAGATATGGAACCAGCCCAGATGTCCCTCAGTTGATGAGTGGATCAACAAGATGTGGTATTTGTACACAATGGAATTCTATGCTGCTGTCAGAGAGAACGACATCGCCTCATTTTTTAGGAAATGGAAAGACTTACAAAAAAATCATATTAAGTGAAGTAAGCCAGACTCAAAGGAACATTGGCTCAACGGTTTCCCTCATTTGCCATAATCAGTAGAAACCTTGGACTCTTCTAGCAGAGATTTGCAAGAGATCAAAAACTAGATACATAAGGCCATATAGTATGATGCTAAATGAAAGGACCTCTAGGATATAGAAACAAAAGCCATATAATGAGTGATTGTTGTCCTTAATGTAGTATGTTATCTCTCATCTCTTTTGCTGTTCCTTGGTTATCTCATATTGTTACAGTATTTCACTTTGTTACCTGATATATTGGATATATGCGTATTTGGTTATTTGAAATTGGATAGGAAAGGGGGGAAAACAAGATGAGGGTGGGGTGGGGGAGGGAAATGGGGACCAAGACATGAGAAAGGGTATCAATGTATGTGAAGTAATGCACCTTCCATCTGGCGAATGGAATATAACCCTTTTATTAATTACAATAAAAATATATGGAAAAATAATATTTCATTATTCCAATATGAAAATATTATTTGCCTAAAATAAAGCTAATTTGATAAGCTTCTCTGGTGAAATTTTTGGTTGATTTGTTGCAAAGTATTTGAAGAAGTATTGGAAGTCTTAAAAAATGAAGCATATGTAAGAAGTGAAAAATATCAATACCCACAAATAATCTCCACATAATGCATGGTTTTCTCCAGCTGAATTTAGAGTAGAAATACACTAATTCAATTCAATGTCAAATAATGAATAATGGGAGGATAGATGCAGATTGTCTACTTTAAAGCAGACAATTAAGAAAGGCAAATAAAAATGAAAAAGTTTACATAGAAATGTGGAAGGGGTAACAATTTGCAAGAAATGTACTTACTACCACACTACCTTGCCCTGAAAATAAAGAAAATAAAAAATTAGATTTAACTAAATTTAATTTAAAATGAAAGAGAAGATTTGGATCTTTTTCTCTAGAGCATAACATTGCATGTGAGTAGGAAGCTTTGTTTGTGTTTTATAATTATGTAGTTTACAATGTGTATCTCCAGGGAACTCTTTGTTTAATAGAAAATAAATTAGAATTTACAAAAGAAGAAATAAAGTCTAGCTTGAGTAATTGAATGTTTTAAAACTGATGAAACTTTGAGATGTTAGAGAGTTAAAATTACTGTGGTTAAATGAAGACAGTTATGACACAATTTGATAAGTAGAATTGTATGTTCAAAGTGAAAAAATATAAAATCTTTCTTTTTCATCCTGATCACGAGAAATTACTAATGTTTTATCTACTGACCCTATTGAATTAATTATGGGTAATAGCTTTCTTTCCTGGGCATGCTGAATGTTCAGAGAAAGAAGAACCCTGCTTATGCTTAAAATGGTAAAATAGCTTAAGTCCCTAAAGAAAAGATTTGCATTGTTGCACGAAGTTGGACTAAAAAGGCTATTATTTAGATTAAAAAATTGTGATGGACTCAAATGAAACTCAAAGATCTATTGTTTAGAACAAACTAGAGTTAATTCAGATGCTAAAACTAGTAAATATGTATTTCAAATGTTCAGCTCTGTGATCACAATGACAATTAAACTGAAGTATAATAGTTTAGATTTCGATATGTTTAATACATTTTTGGAAAGCTATCTGTGGGCATCACAATTTATTTTCAACATGATTTCTGTATTCATTAAGTTAAAAATTTATTCCTAATTGTTATTGTATTCACAAAATGTATAATTACATAACACTTTATAATTGTAGGTGACTTGATATTTAATCATTTTAACCACTGGGCACAGTGGCTCAAGCCTGTAATCCTAGCTACTCAGGATGCTGAGATCTAAGGATCCCGGCTCAAAGCCAGCCTGGACACTAAAGACCATGAGAATCTTTTTTTTTTAATTGTTGGGGGTAATGTTTAGAGGAGTTACAGTTATATTTGCCAGGTAGTAGGTACATTACTTCTCACACATTGATACCCCTTCTCATGTTTTAGTACCCATTTCCCTCCTCCCATCCTCTCCCAATCATCTTATTTCCCCCCTTTCCTTCTCTTATTTCAAATAATCAAATAAATTTACAGACAATATACCAGGTAACAAAGTCAGATACAGTATCAATATGAGACTAACCAAAGAGCAACAAAAGAGAAGAGAAATAACATAGTACATTAAGAACAACAATCACACCATATAAAGCTCTTGTTTCCACATACTAGAGATCCTTGCATTTTGTCTCATCCTATATGATCTTATGTACCTAGGTTTTGCGCTATTGTAATCCTCTGCTAGGAGAGTCCCAGATGTGTACTAATTATTACAAATTAGGGACAAATTGGTGCCTATGCTCCTTTGGGTCTGGCTTATGTCACTTAATATGATAGAAAGAATGACATCACTCCATTTGTAAGGAAGTAGAAAGACCATGAGACTTCAATTAACTCCTTCAAAATAGGAAGTAAGGCTGTGACTCCAGGAATAGAGTGGTAGCCTTGAGCTGAAGACCTCAGGGACAGTGCTCAGTACCAGAGTTCAAGCCCCATGACTGACAAAATAAATAAATAAGTAAATCATAATAACATTAACATACAAAGGTGATTTGAAGTTAATTGACAATTCCCCCATAATAAAATACTATACAACAAAATTTCATTTTGCCTTAAAATTTCCATGTTACATTAACCCCAAATCTGAAAACAAAAGTCTATTACATTTGAAGGATAAGTAAAATGGCAGCTAAACGGCATTTCCCAGCAATCTTTCTGTAAACACCCAATGGAAGAGCAAGGTAACTCCCCACCCTCAGAGGTAAAGAAATAGGAACTCCCTGTTGAATCAGTAAGACAATAGTGAGAACGTTGTGATACACACACATATAGGTGCCCCTGGTCTGGAAGATGCCTGGAGTCAGGTTGTGACCAAGAGGCACCTGAAGAGGTGTGTAGTCTTGACAGGTGAGATCTTGGTCTCCAGGTACCCGTTTTTCCAGGAGGGTCTCTAATCAACAATCCCATATCAACCCAACCAGCTCATGGAGACCCTCACGAGTCAAAAGACACTGTTGACTCTCAAACCCATATCACTATACATCTAATTATTATGAGCCTGGCTAGAGTAAGCCACTCAGCAAACCATCAATAGAAGGTAGTAGATGATAGCCTTGGGATGAGAAGGAGAGAGTAAAGGTTGGGAAATATGGACAACCTAACAGTTAAAATGGAGAATGACAACAGAATCTGTGTGAGTAGAAGCCTGGCCAGTGGAGCTAGCCTAGGAACAGACAAAATATTTCAAGGACTGGGAAGGTGGCTTAGTGGTAAAGTGCTTGCCTAGCATGCATGAAGCCCTGGGTTCAGTTTCTCAGTATGACATACACAGAAAAGAAAAAAAAAAACTAAAATTGAGCTGTGGTGCAAGTGGTAGAGGGCTGGCCTTGAGAAAATCCAAAGAAACTGTTTAGGCCCTGAGTTCAAGCCCCAAACCTGGACACCCACACACACACATATGTATATATGTGGATACATATATACATATGTGTGTGTGTGTATGTACTGAGCTAATCTCCAAACTACATAGCATAGTTTCTTTTGAGGAGAGCACTGATTAATCAATTTTGATGTAAAGTTTACCATATGATCAACCACAAATAAGCCTTGAATTTTTCTGACTGCACTAGAGGAAATTCAGAATTTACTAAAGAAATATGCAAATTATTCAGAATAATAATCATAACTTCATGTACTAGAGAGAGGAAATGCTGAACAATAGAATCCATTCAGTTAAGTCCTGAGAAACTTATTTTGCAGATAGGAAGATTAGGAATAACTCTATCCAATGAAAGGAACAGAAAAGTAGGTAGGATGAGATTTCATTTATTATAAAATAAATGCAGGTCTCTCTGTTCCATCTACTTCAACTAAAATAGCATTATTTCGTGTGTCTATTTTGCTATACATTTGGAGTCCAGTAGTGAGACAACAAGTGTATCTCTTCTCTACCAGCTGCTTATAAACTATTTGGGATGATAACACATTTATGTAATTTTGGAACACTTTGCACAAACTATGAGAGCTCATGCTTTTTCTCCTAAATAAACTATCGTTTCTGCTTTGGAAAGATAGGATAGAAAATATAGCTTTCTTCAGTATAATAATACTTCCTTTTACATACCCAAATCTAATGCAGACTGACTCCTTAGTTCTTCTCTTTAATCAGAATTCCATACGAAGAGAAACATATCAGAAAAAAATCTACCACAGCCAAATTATAAAAGTAAAATATTATTTTTTCATAAGCAAAGAAGCTTCAATAAAGGAATCTTTTCTATAGATAACTTGCCAGATTTTATTCTCAAATTCTACCAAATATTCTTTTTTTCATATATTTTATTGTAATTAATAGAAGGGTTACATGATACTTGCCAGATAGATGGTGCATTAATTCCCATACATTGATACCCTTTCACATATCTTGGTCCCCATCTCCCTCCCCTCCACCCCCATCCCTCATCTTGTTTTCCCCCGTTCCCTATCCAATTTCAAATAACCAAATACAAATATATCCGATATATCAGGTAACAAAGTGAAATACTGTAACAATAGGAGATAACCAAGGGACAGCAAAAGAGATGAGAGATAACATAGTACCTTAAGAACAACATTTGCAATAGACCAATAGTCTTATAAGGATAAACTTTTAAGGACATTTGTGTCATAGAAATCAACTTTTATGGTGAATTTAAGCTGATGGAAAGCTAATGATAAGTTTTAATATTTATTGGGTTTATGCTATCTATTAAGTTTATAAATTATTAGATATAACTCTATTCTTGTATTTTATTAGATTTTTAGTGCCCAATTTGATTGTTTTTCCTAAAGCAGAGTGGTGGAAATTCTATGAGATAAAGAAATAGTTTCTTTTTTAAATTCCCTATTAAACAGTTAATGACTTTGGAAAAACATTTCATTTCATTTCTTGTTTTTCTGTTTTTGTTGTTTTGATTTGTTTTGCCAGGGGACTTGAACTTGGGGACTATGCCCTGTCCTTGAGCTCTTTTTCCTTAAGTCTAGCAGTCTACCACTTTAAACCACTGTTCCATTTCCTGTTTTCTAGTTGTTAATTGGAGATAAGAAATTTTCATGCTGGAGCTGGCTTTGAACCAGAATCCTTAGATCTAAATCTCCTCAGTAGCTTGGATTACCAGAGCTGCTTAGTTGCACTGATCACTTGCCAGTACTGATCAGGAGAGAATCCTGATCACTCAAGGTGCCAAAGAATAGATGAATGGGATTTGCATATAATGTCTATCAATATGAAAAGAAAATACATTGTATTTATAGAATGTAATCACTGAAAATATTTAATCAAGACATTTTGACTTCTGATTATCCCCATCTCACTTATTTGGAGGAACTTGTTATTAGACAGGAAAGGAGTAAGGATAGAAGATAATAAGGGATATATAAAGCTTTCTTTATTTCTTTTTTTAATATTTTTATTGTAATTAATAAAAGGATTACATGATATTTGCCAGATAGAAGGTGCATTAATTCACATACATTGATACCCTTTCACATTATTTCTGAAGAGGACCTCAACGAGCAGCACGATTAAAATCTGTGAAGCAGAAGGTGATTATCACCAAAGATGAATCCTTTCTCCTTCTGAACTTGCCTTGAGAACTGGTACTGCCCACAGGAAATCTATCATGGAAATGGCCCATTTTAGAAGACTTATTCCCAAGATTTGTTGCCCTAAAAATATTGGACATGTAAAATACCTCTTCTACATAACCCTAGACATTATATATGAACCGCTAGAGCAGCCACAAGAAACTTTCTCTGCCTTTGTACCCTGAATGCTTGTTGGTTCCAGTGATGTTCTGTGAACTCTTCATGTGTAGCCTCTTCTGTGACATCACTGACAGCTCTGTTACAATCTTTCTCTATTGGGGGTATTTATCATCTTTGCTAATTTCTCACAATTCTATTTTTACTTAAATCACTTTGGAATCTTACATTATTTTCCTTTCATATTTTCTTACTTGATTTTCATGCTTTTCATGTTTCTTTATTGGAGGTTGTATAGTTTTGCTTTCCAGTAAGTATTCCAAACTGTATGTAAATATGTCTTCTAACTCCTAAAATTAATCATCCTTCAAAGATATTCAGAAATATACTTTCTTCTTGATTATGGGGGCTACCATATTGTTCAACTTCTGGTAAAATATTTCTTCCCTTGAATGCTAAATATTTACTATTTTCTATTGCTTATCCTCTATTCACTGAAAGGCAGAATGACAAAGAATGTAAAACACATGATTTTTTGATTAACAATCAAAGTGGTGGCTCACACCTGTACTACCCAGGAGTCTGACATCTGAGGGTCAAGGCTTGAAGTCAGTCCAAGCATGGAAATCCAAGACACTCTTATCTCTAAGTCACCAGCAAAGAGACAGAGGTATAGTTGTGCTTCAAGTAATAAAATGCAAGAATGCAAGACAAAAAAAGAAGATAATTTTTTTAAATGTCTGGCACACTAAATATGTTGGGACTAATTCAAATTGCATAGAGATGTTGTAAATATGATTAAATCATGTAAGAATACAGATTTTCCATAAAAATTCAGAGAATATTATTTAAATATGTAGTAAGTCTGAGTATGTTTCCATCTTTTGTTCATGATAGAGAACTATGTGTTAGGTTTCTGAGTAGGGAAATAAACATTATATGAAACAAAAATATTTCCTTTCCTATGATGGAATATGTCAAATTAAATATTATTCTGAATTCTTCTTTGTGTTATTTCCTTTCTGAACTCTATAACCGTTTTGATTATCAGACTGCACTGGGATATTTCCATCTTGATTTATAAATGATGTGTTTTGCACTTGCTAATATACTTCCCCTAGGTAAGGACCAAAAAATGTATAATTTAATTGTGCTATAAAGAGGATGCT
Source organism: Megascapheus bottae (assembly GCF_031878675.1). Taxonomy (NCBI): domain Eukaryota; kingdom Metazoa; phylum Chordata; class Mammalia; order Rodentia; family Geomyidae; genus Megascapheus; species Megascapheus bottae. The sequence continues at coordinate 25,389,196 of NC_143515.1, forward strand.
GAAAGTTTAATTGATATTCTTTTTTTTTGGCCAGTCCTGGTCTTGACCTTAGGGCCTGAGCACTGTCCTTGGACTTCTCTAGGCTGGAGCTCTACCACTTGAGCCTCAGCATCATTTCCAGCATTTTTCTATGTATGTGGTACTGAGGAATCGAACCAGGGTCTTTGTGAATGTTAGGCAAGCACTCTACCACTAGGCCAAACTCGCTACTTTGATATTTTTTGTTTTATTTTTGAAAATAGAAAGAGTACAGAGGAGGGCCAGAAGCATGGCCTAGTGGTAGAGTGCTTGCCTAGCATGCAGGAAGCCCTGGGTTCGATTCCTTGGTACCACATACAGAAAAAGCTGGAAAGGTGCAGTGGCTCAAATGGTAGAGCACTAGCGTTGAAAAAGCCCAAAGACAATGACCAGGACTTGAGGTCAAGCTCTAGGACTGGCAAGAAAGAAAGAACATAAGAGTAAGTTAAGCTGAAATATTTAGACTCTTAGATAACTAAATGATTTGTCCATTTAACACAAGGTAAATAGTCTTACTTGAAGTAAGTTTGTCATTTCAAATAACTACTTCAAATTAAGTAAGTTATCTTGCAAAACAATAGGCAGATATCTATGATATGGAAGTAAATGCAATTATGAAAATTATGACTCCAAAAGGATATGTTTAATTTTCATTCTACTTGCCTCAGTTTTGTTCACATGAGCCAAGGGAGGGCAAGCTCCTTTGTGGTTAAATTGGATGGGTCCTATTCATCCCTTTTCTAGCCAATTTCTTGCTGGTGGCTAAATGAAAAAGGAATTGAGAAGAGTCGATTAATGCTTCATTTTCCCCGATCATTCAAAAGGCACTAGAAACTTTCCATTCTTGCAGACTAATGGGATTTCATAATGCAAGAAGGATAATATCGTTTGTTCCAGTTCTGATCTAATTTCAAGTTCCTTCTGTAAAACATATCTAATCTGTCACAAACTTCTGAAAACTAAGACCTTTGTATTGCCTGAGGCCTTTTGGTGCCAGACTATTCATCTTCAGAAGGTCCTAGATGTTACACTAAGTATAATAAATAGCCTGATCAGACTAACTTTTGTTCCATTTATGACCCTTTTGTGCCTACAGGCCTCCATAGACCATCTCTAAATTTCTCACTTCATGCTACTGTTATTAACATCTCATTGGTGGCTTCAACTTCTTTTTGTGGTTCTTAGTCCCTTTTTTGGTTTATCTTGTTATTTATTCATAATTTTACTCTCAGGCTCAATTACTTTATTCTTATTTGACTTCACTTATCAAATTCATCAAACCATTACTTTGTGTGTAACATCCATCGTAAAGCTGTTAGAAGTAGGAGGGAAAACTCAGAAGTAAACAGCAGACTTAAGACTGTGGCTGATGTAGCTCAACTAGTGAATGTTTCCTCCCAGATACACTGCTTGAACAGATTGCCAGTCCTAAGAAGATCTTGACATAAACTAAAAAATTCAGCTGAGAAATTAGTGCCTAGTTTGAGTACAACAAACTAAAAATATATATGGTAAAATGAAAGATGAAAATAATCTCCTAAATCTCCTCCCTTCTAATTCTAAGCAGCTAAGACTATAAAGATACCGCCTACTTTGGGAAGAGAATGAAGTGCAGGTTATAGACTTGTACATTCACAATAAAGGAGAAAAGTACTACTAGAAAAAGCCCTGTGGACCAAAACTATACTAGTGAACAAAACTGCTGAACTGCTTTAGGTTAACAGGTAGTATAAGCTTTCTACAAACACAGGTGTCTGTGCAGAGTGCCGAACACAATGTTAACTGTAAATAATCTAGAAAATTCATCATTTTATAATGAAAAGAATTAAAATATAAAGATGCTAACAAGTTTTTTTTCAATAGACAATGTTGGAAATTTTAGAGAATTCAGAGCTGTTTATTTAAACTTCTAATGAAGCAAATGAAGATTCCTCAACTTGGTTAAGAAACACCACAGATGAGTCAGGCATAAGAAAGGAAACAGACCTCTCAGGAAGCTACTGTCGGCATTGCACTTGGAAGAACCTATTCTGATAAAGCATATTTTAAAATGCTGTGAAAGCTGAGAAGGGAAGTTTCATGAATCTGATTTAAATTCAAGATGTCTCAAATAAGAGGGCATAATGACTTCTAAGTATTAATATCTGCTGTGTTTGGTCACTGAATTTGCAAAACTTTAAGTCTCTGACATTCCTATACATAGTATGACTTTCACAGGTAATGGTTAATGAATTGATTTATAATGCTAACCAATGAATGTCTTACCTTAGAAAATTCAACATCTTAAAGGCTCTAATCCTTTGTCTATTCTGTTAAATGAGGTGTGCCAAGTTTCAAACATTTCTGCTTTACAGAAAACTCCCTATCAGCTTGAAACAGATGGGCTGATGGAATGTTTTAATCAAGCACCCTAACAGATGGTAAGAAAATTTTTCACTAGTGAACCAAAACATTGGAAAAAATGATACCTTTTGTCTATCTTGCCTATTGGGATGTTAGTCAATCATTAACCGAATGGTCTCTTTTGAAATTCACCAGTATAGAATTTCCAATTAGAGCAAACTGGAAAACACACAGTAGCCTAATCGAGAAGCATCTTAATGACGTTTGTTACAAGTTAATATAGAATAAATTGTCAAATAGCTACACAGAGCTTCCTTTTTTTTTTTTTTTTTTTTTTTTTTTTTTTTTTTTTTTGGTCATGGGGCTTGAATTCTGGGCCTGGGCACTGTCTACCACCTTACCCCCTGAGTCACAGCGCCACTTCTACTTTTCTAGTGGTTAATTAGCAATAAGAGTCTCTTGGCTTTTAGGACTTCAGTGCCCCAGCTGCCTTTGAACTGGGATCCTCAGATCTCAGCCTCCTGAGTAGCTAGTGGGGCAAGTGTGAGCTACCATGCCCAATGAGCTTCCACAATTAACAGAGAAAGATAAAAAGTTAAATTTCTCTGCTGTTGTAGGGAACAAAATCTCATGGTGGGTACAGAATGTGCCGTTATTCTAATTTAAACAATAGCCTTTTAGCCTTGTCAACTGCAGTTTTCTGATGTTTATTTGGATTCCAATGTTGAGTGTATGTTGTGGAGATAACAATGGACAGGTCATCAGTGAAATTTCTTTTATAGGCAGAACAACATAACCATATTATAGTGTTGTTTCCCTTTGGTGATTTTAATATATGCTGCTTTTGGTCTTGAAGACTATTTTAATAGCATTTATTTATAATTGTCATTCTCATTGCTTATATGCACATGTTCGTATGCAGATGATGGGTATTTTTACATGGAATCATTTAAACTTTAAAACATTTTCCGTCACAAATCATTGACTTCCTTATTTAACTGCCATTCATTTTCTGTTTTGCTGAGACATGTTCTTGTAAGATTAATATCAATTTTACCCAACAAATTCATAGTTAATAACTTGAATTTGTAATAGAAATTACCTTCAAGCTCACTATGCTTTCCTCAGATTATAGAACAATATATTGTCAGATATGTGTCTACCTATATTGTCTTAGAATGTAAAATATTACTTAGCAGTGCATTATTCCAGGAATTCAAAGCAGTCAGACTTCATAAGCAATGATGAAATTAATATATTATAGATTTCTTCCAGATGATTGTCATGTTAGTAAGATTGCTAATCAATCTGAGATATTTCAAATACAAACTTATTTGTTCAAAAATCAAAATATTCTAACCTCATGCATTAACTAACTTTACACATTTTAATAAGTATATTGCAAAGGTGAAAGCATTGGAAACAACTTATTAGATACAAATTATCTATCATGAGCTATTTTTTTAAGCATTGCATGGAATTTATTTTTATTCCTGATTTTTTCCTGAGACCTAAATATAAACCATCTAATGACTTAGCTCTTTGATTGGTATGCTACAACCTGGGCCACTCTTATAACCCTTACTCCTGGTAACTAACATATCTTAAAATTTCTTGAAGTAAATATTCTTAAAATTATATTTCATTATATTTAACTAGTTTTACAAAGGAGTTATTCCTCAACGAATCTGTTCATAAGTCCAACTCATCTTAATCTATAGTTTCATTTTCTTTTTCTAATCACAAAGTTGATATACAGAGATACATAATTATGTACCATGTACATAAATCAAGTAATAAATGCATATCTTTTTTTAACAGTATCACCTGTTTCCTGGTTTTCTCCCAGATTTTTCTCCCTTTTGACCTTTTTCCTCTACATGTAGTATAGTTAATTTTCAACTTAGTGTCTAGTATCACTGTTGCATTTGTTCATCTTTTGTCCCACAGTTTCTGTGCTTACTCTTATCCACACCCAAATCGATAAACGTACATACAAGAACTAATTTCCTCCCTCTTTTATTTTCTCTTTTTTGTTTTTTTCCCTTTATGTTTTATCCTCTGTTGTTTCTATATCTGACTCTGGTACCTGGTGTACATTTATTTGTTTATTTGAATCATGAAAGGAAAGGGGAAAACAAGATGATGAGACAAAGTACAAAGGATGCACCAGTGTAACTAATAGTCACAAGATAATATGTTGGAAATGAACTTTACAACTTGGGAAGGGGATAGGCAGAGGGAAAGCGGGAGAAAACCATGGGAAGGGATAACAATGCTCAAGAAGTAATGTACTCGTTATCTTACAAATGTAACTGATAATAAAATAAAATAAGTGTAAAAAAAGAAAATGAAACAGTGAAAGTGAAGAAAAAGACAAACAGCAAAATAAGAACAATGAAAAAAATCTCTTTTTCCATTTCTTGGTGTGCATTTTGACAAGAAATAAAATTCTTTGTTTCCTTTTTAAGGAAACAAATATTATTTATATGGCCATATGTATGTAACTATTGAGACTTTCTTATCTCCTCCTAATTTTATCCTCCTTTTGTCTCACTGCGTGAAATTACAGGTACCTGTGAAATCATGTTCTGGTGTACTTTTTATCTTGTACTATCCAGTATGTTTACTTGTAGGTTTATAGAGTTTCTTAATAACACCCAAGGCCCTGCTTATGTTGAAACTTACCAAGATATCCTACATTGTCTTCTTTAACAGGCTTCTTTCTCTGTAAGCTTTATCTACTCTTGGTAAGTAATCTTTACGTTATCCAAAACTTAATTTAGTTTGCATTTGGAGTATTTCAGTCTACTTCTACTTTCCTTGAAGATCCACTGATGTAGACTATTAGATTGCTAGATTTAGTCTCTTAGGACTCATCTTTAATATGCCTTCTCAATTTCTGTATATCCAATATAATAAATATCAAAAACACTTCATTGAAGCTTCATCATATTACCTTGTTTTAGGGCATTTGGCATTTATTGCTTCCTACAAGTTTTCTACAGTAGTACTAGGCTTTGAGCCCAGGGCCTTGTTGCAAGCTTTTTACTACTTAAGCCATGTGCCCAGCTCAACTTTGGTTTTAGTTTATGCTTCAGTTTGAGGCTCTCTTTTACTTGAGGCTTTCTGTGGAATAGAATTCTCCTACATACATCACCATATAGCTGAGATCAGTGGACCAATGCCAATTATGCCAAGCTTAGTTGTTGAAATTTCTTCTTAGCATTTAACTTTGCCTTATAACTGCTATCTTCTTGCTCTCCACTTCCTTTGTAGCTAGGATTACAGTCATAAGACACTAGACCTGGCTAAATTATTTCTGTCATGTATGTATATATTGTGTGCCCGTATTTATCTATTACCACATTCCACCACCACTTCTGGCTTTTTCTGTGTATGTAATGCCAAGGAATTGCACACAGGGATTTGTGCATGCTAGCCAAGCACTCTACCACTAGGCCATGCTCCTGGCCCTTCCTTTTCTCTTATTCTTTTTCCAAGCATTTTGATATTGAGATTATATAATTAACCAATTCTAAATAGCTGGAGTTTGGGAACATTTCTGAAGTGATTAACTAAATGTAGGACATTCAGTTAGTTGAATAGATTCATTATTTCTCTTGTTTTATTTTCTGAAAAGCCCTTCTTTGAATTAAGAATATATTTTGAAATCATGTACACTGTCACATTAGGTTTCCAAACCTATGTTTAATTGACAGTACCTGGGAAAGAGGTGATAATTATTCTACGTCTTTCCCCCCAAAAAATTAACATCGGAACCTCAGGCTTCTGAGGCATATTCAGACACAATTCATCTTTTACTTGGAGTCTGAGCCTAGAAAAGCCTTAGCAGTGAAATATATACTCTTTTATTCTCACTAAAGGACACATTTTTTATAGTAATCTATTCAGAACTATATTCCCTACTGGAGATACAGGTCTTATTATTTCATTAGAAATAAGCTGTTCCATGTTTTATTTTGTTTTTTTTTCTTTTAGTTCTATTGAATTTGACTCAAATGCTAGTTATGTCAAACAGATGCTCTACCAATGAAGACTCACCCATTCATTTTTGCTCTTCACTTTGGGGTTAGAATTTCAAGCTTGTACTCAGGCTGCCCTGAATTGTCATTTTTATATTTATGCTTCCACATACTTGGATAACAGATGCATGCCATTTTACCCCTCTTATTTATTAAAATGTGTTGCCATCAATAATGTGCCCAGCTTGTCCACAAAACACAATCTTCCTGATCTATTCCATCTGATATCATTGATTAAAACATGGGTCATCTCACACTTCCTAAGGACACTATTTGGCTGGGTGCAGTGGCTTACATATGTAAGCCTAGCTACTCAGGAGACTGAGATCTGAGGATTGGGATTCAAAGCCATTCCAGACACTAAAGAACATGAGCCTCTTATCTCCAATTAATCATTAGAAAATGGGAACTAGGACTGTGTCTCAGGGGTAGGGCTGAAGCATTGAGCTAAAGAACTCAGGGACAGCACCCAGGCCAAGAGTTCAAGTTCCATGACACACAATAATGAATAAATGAATAAATAAAGCACACCAGTTACATATACTATATGGCACAAAGACTGAAAAACACTCTATTGAGCATAATTGACTAGGAAGACACAGCTTTCAGAGATGTTTTGTGTGAAAAACAAAAGTTGTATTGTGAGATCTATGAAGGAAAAAAATGCTGTGAAATTCCCTGTTTTAGATTTCTCTTATCTCTTGGTAACAAACAAAGAAAAATTCAGACATCTTAAGAGAGTACCCAGCTGTACATCATGAGAAAGAAAGGAAGAAGAGTGATTCCAATCTGTCAGCATTCATATCTCCAAAACCAAATCAGACACCATTGGCTATGTTTGAGATTATCAATTGCAATTTTCAAGCTATAAATAAGTTTGCTTTTATTTAAGAGTAAGTTATTAGAATTAATCCAACACTAAATCTATCAAAGGTATATGAGAACACTAAGATAATATTTACATGCTTTGGAATTTATGTTAGCTGATTATTTTTAATTTCATTTGACACACAGTACGTATTTATGGAAGACATTATAAAACTAATGCACATTAGTGCATATTGGTAAAATCTGGACAATATTAGCTTTTCTACTTTTTGTGATAGGACATCTGAACATCTCTAATTCTTCATTAAGTATACAAGGTTTTTTTGTTAATGCTAATCATTGTAGAACTCTAGGACTTATTCCTTCTATCTGTAGCTAGTGCCCCTTATTCAATTTCCATCTATCCTACCTCCTCACTTCGTTTTTATCTTGTGGCAAACATTCTGCTAGTTTACTTTTATGAGAGACACTTTTGTATTTAAGTATGAAAATGCACTATTTGTATTTTTTCACTAGAATTTTTACTGGGATTAATGTTCTCCAATTTATTGATGCTGTTGCAAAAGAAATGGTTTTCTTTTTTATGAGTTAATAGTACTGCATTGTGTATACATATACCCACTTTCTTGGTTCATTTGTTAGTCAATGTACAATCTTCCTAACTTTGGCTACAGTGAATAGTGCTGTAATAGCAGTGGTATTGGATCATGGAAACATTGTTTGGTGGATTTTGCAAAATGTGCAAATGAAATTATAATATAGCTTTCTTACGTCTAGGTATATATTGGTTTTTCAGATTAGTAAATTAAGTGGTGTGAAAAAATAACAATCATTTTTAGGACACAGAAAATCCCATTGTTCAAGAATGCAAATGTAGCCAGATGCAGGTGGCTAGTGTCCCAAACCCCAGCAATTCAAGAGCCAGAGACCAGAGGATAGCACTTTATGTCAGCCTGAGTAGGAATGTGAAAGCTAAGAGTGTCTAGAACTTTGATTTAAGCTGAAGTCTTTGCACAAACACACACACACACACACAGACACACACACACACACATAAATGCACATACACGCACACACAAAAGTATTTGCACATATAAATCTTTTAAATATTTGTCTCAAAAAAGATCATTTAAAAATTGTTCATCATTTATTATTCATTTATTATTTTTAAAAGTGTGGATTTATAGCAAGTTTAAAGCCTCCCTAAGTTTCAAGTTAGTTACTAGCAGTAAGAAAACTTTTTTTTTTAATTTGCCTCTAATTCATTAGTCTAACAGGGATAAAACATTCCCCAATGCAGACAATACTCTGCTTTATCTTCTTTATCTTTATTCTTTTTTTTTAATTTCCTTGGGAATTTCCCAAACGTAAAGTACATAACATTCAAATCCGAGTCTTTCATGGAAGAATTTCTTTTGTAGGTTATGGAACTTGAACTCTAAGCCTGGACGCTGTCCCTGAGCTCTTCAGTTCAAGGCTAGCACCCTACCTCTTGAGTCACAGAGCCACTTCCTCATGGATGAATTTTAAGATACAATTTTCACGAGTTATGAAATTCTTTCTTCCACATGAACTCTTGTGGAGGTGGTACTTAAGAAAAACCATTTTTTGATGTCCTTATTGTGAGCAGACAGCAATTCTTACCAACTGGAACTCATACCAAATCAATATAAGGAACAGAGTATTACGGCTGAAAACTTATGCCTCCCCTTAGAAAGGCCACATAGGTGATCAGTTCTGCAGTGTCTTTATTATGCCTCCCTCAGGGAAGACTCAAAAACCAATAACTCATGAAGTTTAAAACTCTCGCACAGGAATGTTGCTGCTAATGCTATTGAGTCCATACAAATCAGACTTTGTCTTTGAAGTTCAGAATATTAGCTATTAGCAACCTCCTGTGTAACTTTGTTCTCACTTATTGCATTCCCTACCAGGTAAGTGATTCACTGGCTTAGCAGTTGTAATTTTGTGAAGAGGTGGGCATTTTTTAGCAGTCTCTAAAGAATTTAAACTTGAAGTATTATCTGACTCTGAACACTTTATATGACTTCCATTTGAAAGAGCATCTCTAAAAGATTTAAGAGCTAAACAATTTCTCACTTGAGTTTGTGTATTTCTAGTTCCTCTTTCTTTTTCATAGCTTTTGAAGTAGGGTCAGATGGTCTGCAGAAACACCAGTGAATAATATTCATAGTCTTTGGTCCATTTTTCCTGGTTTCTTCACCAGAAGCTATATAAAAAAAAGCAGGCTTATTACATTGGAATCTAGCCCAGCAGATAGTATAGAACGCAATGCTGGCCTTGTTTAGAATGTAATGGTTTCTGCCCATCCTCTGGCTTTTACAACTTCCTATGAAAGAGGTATATTACCTTGGAAATAGGTTTCTTGAGATTTCCTAAGAGATATATTAAAATGTTCTATATTAGGAGGAGAACAGAAAAAGCAAAATATCACAAAATAATAATGTATGTTAGTAAGACAATAAATTTATTTTCAAAAATCTCAAAGTCAGCAAATAAAAGGTAATTAAACTAGCAACAAAACAATAAATATGGAAATTTAAACTAATCAGTACTTGCATAAATTTGATATAATATTGATATAATTATCTGTGTAATATTAAAGGCAAAACTGATAATTGATCACAATTTTGAGTCTAGGAACACTCTTAATTTTCCTGTATGGAGATAGACTGAATGAAAAAGAGATTAAGGCTGGACACCAATGGCTCACTGCTATAATCCTAGTTATCTAAGAGATCTGAGGATCACCTTTTGAAGCAAGCCCAGACATGTAAGTTTTGAGACACTTATCTCCAGTAAATCAAAGAGCTGGAAGTGGTGCTGTGGCTCAAGTGATAGAATACTACCAATCAGAAAGAAAAGAAAAAAAAATCAGCCAGATGCAGGAAGCTCCAGCTTGTAATCTTAGCTACCCCTGAGGCTAAGATCCAAAGATTGTGGTTCAAAGACAGCCAATGATGGAAAAACCTACCAAGCTCTTATCTTGAGTAAATCACCAGAGAACTGGTGAGGCTATGGCTTAAAAGGTAGGGATCTAGGCCTTAGCAAAACTGCTCAGGGATAGTACCCTGGCCTTGAGTTCAAGCCTCATTACCAACCAAAGAAAGCAAACAAGCAAGAAAGGAAGGAAGGAAGGGAAGGAGAGAGGGAAGGAGGGAGGGAGGAAGGAAGGAAGGAAGGAAGGAAGGAAGGAAGGAAGGAAGGAAGGAAGGAAGGAAGGAAGGAAATATGAAGAAAAGAAAATCTCAGGGTCAGCAAAGAGAAGAAAAGGAAACCAGAAATATGCATTGAAGCCAGGCCCCTTATCTTTCTTAGGCTTCTTATGTGCTTAAATTGAGGCTCTCCATCCAGCATGGGCAAGAAAGACATCTTTAACTCCAAAGAGTGGGAAGAGAATGAAAGTGTGGCTCTACTTAAAAATGAAAAGTGGAGTTCTGACTCAATGTTAGAATGCAAATGTTAGGCAAAAACTAAAGGAAGTGCACAAGCCTTGAGTTCAAGTACCAAGACAGTAGCATGCTTGAAACACACACATACACACACCGAAGTACATATTCAGCTTTTCTATTGCTGCAGGGAAATTTCTTTAGTGCAATATATTGGAGAATTTGTGATTTTTCCGTGTACATATGAGAAGTAGAAAGGTGAAGATTACAGGGAATGTAAGAAGCTACAAGAACCTTCTGGAAAAAAGAAGTCACACCCTGAGCTAGCTGCTTCCTGTAATCACAGGTACTCCAAGGACAATCTGGAGGAGTTTCTGTAAGTACTAGATGTGTTTATGTTAAGTTTTAAGAATCTTCACCCCTTGAAAAGCTGTTAAAATCACCTCTTTCAGTTCTGGAGTCTGAAGCCCCTTATAGGCACTTTGGATACCTGCCACTTTCCCAGGCTCTCTACAGCATTTCTTTGAAGACCTTTCTGAATATCTTTGGGTTACTTAATCTTAAATTATATTAAACAATCATCATGTTTCTGTGCTAGGGAAGTACATATAATATCTTTTATTTTTGTCCTTCATGTAGTTTACAAAAAGATAATGTATGTTTTCACAGAAAGAAATTAAATTCAATGTAAAACTGTTTTGAAAAATATATTTGAAGCAGAAAAAAGAAACCTTGTTTCTTAGTATATTATAATTTGCTTTGACAATATATTTTGCTTAAGATAGTGAAAATTTTTACTGTATTTCTTCTTGTAAAATTTCTTTATGTAACACTTTTTTTTAAATCCTGCTGAGGATTGTTTTGGAAAGGAATTTTAAAATTATATATTAGCATTTTTAATGGTATTTTTCCTCTTTGGCTCATTCTTTTAAAGTAAGACATAAATTGATGGATGTTTCCTATGACTATGTATGTAAGCTGAGAAATATTATGAGAATAATGCATTTTACAATAAATAAACTAATTTAATTTGAGGAAAGAAAAACTGAGATGGGAGAACTTACAGACACGATTATTTGGGTTTCTTTTGTAGTTACATTTAGAATGTAGTAGCGGGAAGAGATTTAAAACTATTATATGGAGATTGGGACTACAATTTAAACAACAAAAAAAAAGCTTTGTCCTCATGAATTTGTATGTGGGCTGATATGATTGGATATTCGCTATGCAGAGAATGATATTGGATAACCTACCATCTGTCCATAGTAAGAGGATTTTAGTCTGAATAAGTATAAAACTGTGGCACCACAGGATGATTGATAGCTTAAGAAGCTTTGGGCCTGGGAAGCACAGGCCTTGTGACATAGAGATGCTATTTCAAAAATAGCACAGGCATTCTTCTAACATGTTCACAAAATCGGATCTGAGTTTTGATGTTCTAATCAAGGACAATTTCCCACTAAATTTGAACTTACTCCACCATGTGATTAACAAATTTGTTTTGGCCACCGAATCAATTTTACTTCATCTTCTCTACAGTGGAATTGATAGATCAGTACCAATGATTTCAGCTTTAACCAACATGTCATACTTCACCCAATTCTCCACCAAAATCCCACCCTTCTTCTCATCCAGACCCCTATTATTCACTTTCTCAATAGTTGTTAGTTTTATCAGGATTTAAAGATTTTTTATAGCATAAAGTATATTGTTGCTAAAACCATTACAGTTGGGTTGATCTTTAGTTAATAGTGAAATAATCATTATATTCTTTCTATCTGCAAGAGTCCAGATATAATATCCTAAAAATCTCATAGGGGTGACAATATGTCCTTAAAAATAGAAAGCACTTTTATAAAAAGTATCTAAAGTCAAAGGATTATTAGTCATTTAAATTATATTTAGGATGCTAATATTTACTCTTCCAGCTCTTATGCTTGAAAGATATATATATAGATAGATAGATATAGATATAGATATAGATATAGATATAGATATAGATTTTTCGCCAGTCCTGAGCTTGAGCTCATGGCCTGAGCATTGTCCTTGGACTTTCTCATGGCTAGAGCTCTACCACTTGAGCCTCAGCACCACTTCCTGCTTTTTTCTATGTATGTGGCACTGAAGAAGCACTGTACTACTAAGCAAAACTTCTGGCCCCTTGAAAGATATATCCTATTTCTAGAGCAACTTTAAGTTTTCATTTGGGAAAACAAGCATCTAGCAAATAGAATAGTTTGCAAGGTGTTGCCAATTGAGTGGAAGTAGCATCTATCTAAAAGCCTCTGCATTATGGTCTTTTAAGATACCATGACTGTGGTTTCTCTCTGTAATCATTTCAATGTTTTCCCTTTGCAGTCTCAGTCATACATTCTCTTCCTAAGATAGAGATAAAACATAGTAACTTAGAATTACTACTTATACTCAGTTAAAATGTATGACTAAAATTTCCTTTTTCATTCTAGGAAGAGTACAGCTTTAACTGGATTAGGTCCAACATTTTATTTTATGATTCTGAGTGCTAGAATTCCAAATGTGGATCCAAGACATACACATATCAACTAAGGCTCCTCATCGGCACAGAGAAGCCTTCAAGCATATATCAAGAAAACAGAGGATGGCAAGCTAATTTTTGCTAAAATATGAGGAAATGAAAAGCAGATGCAGTCAATCACTAGAGAATATTTTCTTACCATTGACATTTCTTCCAACACTCATTTTTAATTTCAACATAGATGATATGCATTTTAATTGTGTGTTTTCCACCCAGATTATACTGACACATATTTCATAATTACTTTTATACTGAAAAGTGAAAAAAATTATTCAGTAATACCTAGTACTTTTAAAGAAATTTGAAAGTGGTGATATGCAAATACCTGTTGTATTATTACAAGAAGAGGAAGAAATTAGCTCCTTACAATGAGAAAGTCACTGTATTAGATGGAATATATGGAAAAACAATGGAAAACCATTTAAAATGTTAATCACTACATAGAAAATCTTACACAAGGAAGTCTATAATCAAAACATTAAAATAGTTATAATAAAAGTCCAGGGGCTGGGCATTTGGCCTAGTGGTAGAGTGTATGTGGTTCCTCAGAAACACATACAAAAAAAAAAGCTGGAAATGGTTCTGAGGCTCAAGTGATAGAGCTCTAGCCTTGAGAAAGTCTGAGGACAGTGCTCGGGCCCTGAACTCAAGACTATGACCGGCAAAAAATGTCCATAGATAATTTCAAAATCAGATTTAAGGAGGGAAAAGTAAAGAGGATGAACTTGAGTATACAGTGGAAAATTGCTGATTCTTAGAAGTGGAAAAAGTATTGAAGAAATGTTACTAGATTATTGCAATGACTGAACAGAAAAGGGATAAAAATGTAAGGCATAATATTTTTGCATTCTTTTGAAAATAAGCCTATGTAATTTAAATTAATGAATGACGATTAGGTATTAAGTAGAACTACAACAGCAATTTAAAAACAAGCAATGAAAAATAAATTTGAATAACTGACCCAAAAAATCAAACTATCACAAGTGAGGAACCTAATATAGAAAAGGAGAAAATAAAGGGTTAGGATGTAGCTTAGTGGCAAAGCACTTGCCTAGCAAGTGCAATGCCCTAGGTTTGATACCCAGTACCAAAAATGAAAAAAAAAAAATACAGCTAAAAAAACCCCAAACAAATGAAAAAGAGAACAGGAAAAGGGACAAGGAAGGAATTTAGCAAAGATATTCAAATATAAATGGTAAAATAAATTAATTTCTTTTCAGGAAGCCTACTAAAACATTCTGGAATATCCTGCATATAAGCATGCCACAAATACATTTTGCTAAATTGAGTAAATTGTAAAGTGTATACAAATATAAATATTATATGATTATATGGAGGAGGGCTAATTGATGTAGTCAAAATATTATAGAAACAAGTAAAATGATAATTGCCAGGGGACAGAGGCGGAAGGGAACAGGGAATTACTAGCAAATGTCTATACAACTTGAAAAGATTTCTGGAGAAGAATAGATTGTGTTGGCTTTCAATGTGAAAATACTAAATGAAACTGAAATGTACAACTAAAATTATTTTGATGATAAATTTTATTTGACACAAACACATATATTCATGAAAAAAGTAACCTGGAAAAGTAAATAAGAATACTAAATATCCATATTGGTATTTCAGGAGTAAAGAAACAGGTGATAGCTGGACAACAGTGACTCACACCTTTAATCATAGCTACTACTTAAGAGGCTGAGATCTGGGATCACAGTTCAAATGCTTCCCAGTCAGGAAAGTTTGTGAGACTCTTCTCTTCAACTATCCACAGAAAACTGGAAATGGAATTGTGGCTCAAAGGGGCAAAATGCTACCACTGAGTGAAAAAAGCTCAAGGATAGCATCTTGGTCCTGAATTCAAGCCACATGACTGACCAAAAAAAAATGAAAGAAAGGGAAAAGGAGATAATCAGCGGAAGATGGCGGCGGTTCAGTGTGAGATATACTGAGCTTCTGCCAAGATTCAAGCTCTGACAGCGTAGGGGACAGTTCTTTACCAAAAATTCATCCTAAATAAACTTTAGCACCACAGAGATATCAGTCAGAGAGGAAAGAGGCAGAATATTGGTGAGAGAAGACACCAAGGAGCACCGCCAGCCACGGGAGCAGACAGTGCGTCATGGGAGCCCAGACCTGCTGGCTGCAGACAGAGCCACACAGAGCCTGTGCGAGCCCAGAGCCAACACCCGGCAGTGCACGGACCTGCCAGCTTCACGGAACTGGAGAATCCAGCAATTTGTGAGTACCTCCAAGGAGAAGTTTCCACTTCTGCTGGAGGAAAGGCATTGGGATAGTATCCCCTGCCCCACAAGCTGAGAGCAGCGCCATCTTGACTGCTGGCAAAGACCCAGCCAAAGCAATTGGAACCTGAGAGGTGATGCTCCCAATGCCATCATTCTTACTGGCAAAGGATTTCCCAGAGATCTCTTAGCCAGAAATTCGGCCCAAGCACTGCTGAAGTCCGGGGCCCCTGAGCCTGCCACAGACCTGGTAAAAAAGCTGCCACGGAACTTTCAGCTTTGTTTTACCAATCAAGCAATCTGATCCGAAAAACCGCAAAGCCAAATCACAAGAGAAAAAGACTTTGTAAAGTGTTTAGATCTGGAATTTTGTGGAGACACAAGTTTCCTATCCTGCCCCCGCAAAATAAAAAAAAAAAACCTAAAAAATAACCTTTTTTGGTTTTATTTTGTTTTGTTCTTCTACTCCTTTTTATTTGCATTTTAGGTGTTCTTATTTTTCTCTTTGCCATTTTACCTACACCTGTTTTTCTAATGTTATGATTCAGTTCTTTTTTTTCTCCTCTCTTTTCCCACATTCCTTCTATCACTGTGATCATTCCTAGAAACACAGTGACAGCTCTGGGTACAGTCTGAATAAAAATGACATCCACATTGATACAGTCACCTGCTTTTCAAACTCTTGGGAAAGAACTCACAATAATGAGGAATCTACCCCCACCTTTTCTTTTCTTTTCTTTTTTTTTTTTTTTGCCAGTCCTGGGCTTGAGCTCAGGGCCCCTGAGCACTATCCTTGGACTTTCTCAAGGCTAGAGCTCTACCACTTGAGCTTTAGCACCACATCCGGCATTTTTTTCTATGTATATGGTACCGAGGAATCGAACCCGGGACTCTGTACATGCTAGGCAACCAATCTACCACAAGGCCAAACTCCCGGCCCCTCTTTTTTTGCGTGTGTGTGTGTGTGTGTGTGTGTGTGTGTGTGTGTTCTGTTTTCTTTTATTTTGTTGTTGGTTTGTTTCTTTTTTCTTTTTAAAATTTGTATCATTGAAATCTCCCATACCTACCTCACTCTTATCTCTATATATTCTTCTTATCACTCTTCTTATTTTCATAATTTTTATCTAAGTTCATCTAAACTTTCTACTGAAATATTCTACCTCTCTATCACCTTAGGTCAGTTATCATTACACGATAACTTTTCTTCATTACTATAATAATCTTACACTCCTGCATTATATTTTCCTACCTCCCTTGTTGTCTTTCCTATTATTTTTCTATCTCTGGTCCTCTGTTCATCCTCCAATTCTTATAATGCATGGATCTCCATTTGATGGTTGTTGAGCGATGCTGTGTTTCTAGGTGTACAACTATACTATAGGTCCATAGGGACTTAAGTACAACAGAGACTGGATTGAGAGGCTTACTGTTTTGGTCATAAATCGGTAATCTGTGGTTGTATTAGATTTGTATGTAAGTGCACAAAAAGAAAGAGAGAGTGATATTACCAATCTAAAAGAGTGAACATTTATTGTCAGCCAACTAAAAAGGTCTAGGTAGGTTATATCTGAAAAATTATAATCTTGTTTAGTATTAATCTTGCTCCCATTTTCAAATGGGGAGAACAAGAAACTCAAGAAAAATGTCAAATCAAGGAATAGCATCTCCCACCCAACATAAACAGGCAACAAAGCAGTCAGTGGCAAATCTAGAGGAGAGTCTTGCAAGTGCTATACTAATGCAATTGATAAACATCATTAATGAAAAGTGTGAAAACATAAAGAAAGGGATAAGGGAGGAAGCCATAGCTAAACAAGAGGAAACCATAAACAAGGTGATACTTGAAAAGGGGAAGCCATAAATGAGGCCACAATAAAGGTTTTTCAAAGAAAAATGGAAGAATTCATAGAATCCACAAACAAAAGGGTAACTGAACTCCGAATGATGTCAAAAGAGAATAAAGCTGCTGAGCTAACCACTCAAATGGAAATCAAGGAGACAAAGAAATCCATACATGATCTAAAAACAAGAGATGCACGGCATCAAAAATGAGCAATTAGAAGCAAGGGAGATGAAGAAAAAAGTGGAAAGGTTTGATAGCAGGTTAGACAATGCAGAAGAGAGAATTTCCGGGGTTGAAGATAATTTAGTTGTTATAGAGAAAGAACAGAAAATGAGTCAATTCAAATCTAGGAAATATGAGAAAATGCTACAGGAGGTCCAAGATACAATTAGGAAGCCTAATTTAAGGCTAATTGATATTGAGGAGGGTCTGGAGAAAGAGGTCAATGGTATTGGAAATATACTTCAGGGAATCATCTCAGAGAATTCCCAAATATCCAGAAGGGCAGGCCCATCCAGATACAAGAAGCTTTTAGAACCCCAATCAGAACTGACCAGAAAAGGACCTCCCACTGCCACATTGTATTCAGAACTGGATCAATAGAGACCAAAGATAGGGTCCTAAAAGCAGCCAGGGAGAAGAGAACAATCACCTATAAAGGCAAACCAATCAGAATAACCCCAGATTTCTCAGCAGATACCATGCAAGCAAGAAGAGAGTCAAAGGATATATGTCATGGCCTGAAGTCAAATAACTACCAACCAAGAATACTGTACACAGCTAAGCTCTCATTCATAACAGGGAACAATAAAAACATTCCATTCCAGGGAAAAGCTGCGACACGCAACGACACGTCACTTCGGAGGTGGACTGGGAATGATCACAGACTCAAATTGCTGCAAGCAGAGGTCGTTTATTTCTCTCTCCTTTCTTCTCTGCCTCTCTCCTCTCCGTGTTTTCTCCCTTTTTTCTCTTCCCCACAAACCACCCACACTATTTATATCCTTAAGCAGCCAATCACATCTACAAAGCAGCAAACAAACCTCGAAGATATCTAGTGAGCCACTCTAACCACAAGCACGAAATATACAAATCAACAAATGCAAAGAAACTTCCTGGTCAGCAAGTACTGTCTCATTAGAAAATTGCCAGGTGCTGTCTTATAATCTTACTTCCTCAGGAGGCTGAAAGCATTGGTCTTCAACAATTATGTAGCAACCAAACCAACATTACAGGAAATTCTCAAAGATGTTCTACACATAGAAAACCAACACAAATGTAATACAGAGAAAGAAATGGCACCTAAAACTCATAACATCTAAGTACCACAAGAACTATCAAGACACAGGCCCTAATGAAAGCTTGTAAAAATGGCAAGAACTAATAAATATTTCTCAATCCTGACTCTCAATATCAATGCACTTAACTGTCCAATTAAACGACATAGACTATCTAGTTGGATCAAAAAGCAAGAGCCATTGTTCTGCTGTCTTCAAGAGACACATCTTACCCTAAAAAGCAAACATTTTCTGAAAGTGAGAGGTTGGAATAAACTCTATCAAGCTAACGGCCCCCATAAACAGGCTGGAGTTGCCATCCTCATATCAGATAAAATAGACTTCAAACTAAAATTAGTGAGAAAAGACAAAGAAGGTTACTACATACTACTAAAGGGATCTTTCCTCCAGGAGGACATAACCATCCTAAATATCTACACACCTAAACCCAGAGCACCGAACTTAATCAAGCAAACTTTACTTTCATTGAAACCATACATACATCGAAACAAGGTGATTGTTGGTGACTTTAACACACCACTCTCACCTATGGACAGATCAACTAGGCAAAAACTCAACAGAAAAACCATAGAATTGAACAATTGTATAGATGTATAGAGCTAACAGACATCTGCAGATTATTCCACCCAGCAACAACACAATATACGTTTTTTTCAGCAGCACATTTTCCAAAATAGACCACATTTTAGGGCAGATTCAGAAACACTGAAATTATTCCCTGTCTCAGACCACAAGGGCATCAACTTGGAAGTGAACACCCATCACCACCAACGAAAACCCTGTAACTCATGGAGATTGAACAACACATTGTTAAATCCCCAATGGGTCATAGAAGAGATCAGAACAGAAATCAAACAGTTTATGATATTTAACACAAAGGAGCACAGAAAATACCAGCTCCTTTGGGACACGGCAAAGGCAGTACTCACAGGAAAATTTATAGGTCTGAGTGCCTACAATAACAAATTAGAAAAATCGCAAACCAACAATGTAATGTGTCACCTTAAGCTCCTGGAAAAAGAGCAACAAACCAACCCTAATCCCAGTAGAAGGAAGCAAAATCACAGAAGAAAATGGTAATATCATGACAGAAATTACCAAGATCCAGAGCATCATGAGGGAATACGTCTCAAACCTTTATGCCAACAAATTTGAGAATCTAGAAGAAATGGATGAATTCCTAGCCAATATTAACATACCACATTGAACCAAGAAGAACTAACCCAACTAAACAGGCCTATTTCAAGCACTGAAATAGAAATGGCAATAAGAGACCTTCCACCTAAGAAAAGCCCAGGGCCAGATGGATTCACAGCTGAATTCTTTAAGGTCTTCAATGCAGAGTTCACACCAATACTCCTCAAGCTCTTCAACGAAATTGAAAATGAAGGTTCTTCACCAAACTCATTCTTTGAAGCCAGTATAACCCTCATCCCCAAACCAGACAGAGATTCATCAAAGAAAGAGAACTATAGGCCTACTTCTTTGATGAACATTGATGCAAAACTTCTAAAATTCTGGCCCATCGTCTACAACAACTCATCAAAAAAACTATACACTATGATCAAACAGGATTTATCACAGGGAGGCAAAGCTTGTTCAACATACACAAATCAATTAATATAATTCAACACGTCAACAGGAGCAAGGACTAAAATCCTATGATTGTCTCAATAGACGTAGAAAAGGCAATTGACAAGATCTAACACTCCTTTATGTTAAAAGCTCTGGAGAAACCAGGAATCCATGGAACACGCCTCAGTATAATAAAGGCTGTGTATGACAAACCCACAGCTAGTATTATACTTAATGGCAAAAGCTAAAGTCATTCCCTTGAAAATCAGGAATGAAACAAGGATGCCCACTCTCTCCACTCCTGTTTAACATAGTATTAGAATTCCTTGCCAGAGCAATAAGGCAAGAAGCAAGCAGAAAGGGGATCCAAATAGGGAAAGAGGAAATAAAACTTTCCCTCTTTGCAGATGATATGATTCTGTATTTAAAGTATCCTATTGACTCCACTCCCAAGCTTCTTGAGCTGATTCAATACTTTGGAAGGGTCGCAGGGTACAAAATTAACCCTCAAATATCAACTGCCTTCCTCTATGCCAACAGTGAGAGGAATGTGGCAACAATCAAGAAAGCAACTCCTTTTGCAATAGCCTCAAAGAAAATAAAGCATCTAGGAATTATCTTAACTAAGAATGTAAAGGACCTTTTTGATGAAAACTTTAAAACCCTGAAAAAGGAAATTAAAGCAGAACTGAGGAAATGGAAAACCTCCCATGCTCCTGGATTGGAAGAATCAATATCACGAAAATGACAGTCTTGCCAAGGGCTATCTACAAATTCAACGCAATAACCATCAATAGAAATAGAAGAGGCAATCCAAAATTGCATATGGAATAATAAAAGACCCGGTATAGCAGAAACACTTCTTAGCAGAAAGAACAGTGCAGAAGGAATTTCAATACCAAACTTTAGACTCTATTACAGAGCTATAATAATCAAAACTGCTTTGTACTGGCACAAGAACAGGCCTGAAGACCAGTGGAATAGAACTGAGAACCCAGATATTAAACCAGAGACTTATGGCCACCTAATCTTTGACAAGGGAGCCAAAAAAATAGAATGGAAGAAAGATAGCTTCTTCAACAAGTGGTGCTGGCAGAACTGGTTAAGCACATGCAAAAAACTAAAGTTGGATCCTTCTTTGCCACTCTGCACTAGAATTAACTCCAAATGGATCAAAGACCTCGAGGTAAAAGCTGACACACTGAAAACTTTACAAGAAGGAATAGGAAATACATTAGCCCTCTTTGGCACAGGTCAAAACTTTCTTAATAAGGACCAAGAATCACAAAAAAATCAAGAAAGCTGGATAAGTGGGACTGCATTAAACTGCAGAGCTTTTGTATGGCAAAGGTCAGCCGGCAGCAAACCAGGGTTTGCAGATTGGGATTCCTGAAATAGGGGGCAGGGACTAGGAAAAAATAGAAGAGAGACAAACAGATGGGGTCCGGGAGGTCTGCAGCCCAGGTAAAGACTGCAGCCCAGTTTATTTCAAGTTCCGACCTTAAATACTCTTCTTAAAACTAGGAAACTGCCAGAGGCTACATTCATACAAAATACTAAACAAGTCACATATAGGAAAAATGAGAAAGGATTAACATTGCTTAAAGTCATCCTGATAAGAACTGACTGACATTGCTTAAAATTATCCTGAAAAGAGTTACTTCCTTGTGTATACAGTTGTGTACGTCCAAGGTCAGGTACAAGGTCATTGACCCCACAGTTGGTCCCCAACAATAAATGAGTCAGGATGCCTACAGAATGGGAGAAGATCTTCACCAACCATAAAATGGACAAAGGCCTCATATCTAAAATATATCAACATTTCAAAAAATTGAATCACTCCAAAACAAATCTCCAAAGTAACAACCATCCCACTAAATGATGGGCCAAAGATTTAAAGAGTCTTCTCTGAAGAAGAAACAAAAAAGGCCTATAGACACATGAAGAAATGCTCAACATCTCTGCTCATAAGAGAAATGCATATCAAAATAACTGTAAGATTCTACCTAACTCCAGTTAGAATGGCCAGGATCAAGAAAACTAATAACAACAGATGCTGGAGGGGATGTGGCCAGGAGGAATCACTACTACACTGTTGGTGGGAGTGCAAACTTGTTCAACCACTATGGAAAGCAGTAGGGCAGTTCCTCAAAAGACTAAACATAGAGCTCCCCTATGACCCAGCAATTCCACTACTAGGCATTTACCCAATTGTCCAGAAAAAAGGACATACTAAATCCACTAGCACAACAATGTTCATTGCAGCACTATTTACCATAGCAAAGATATGGAATCAACCCAGATGTCCCTCAGTTGATGTGGTATTTGTACACAATGGAATTCTATGCTGCTGTCAGAAAGAATGACATGGCCCCATTTGTTAGGAAATGGAAAGACTTAGAAAAAATCATATTAAGTAAAGTAAGCTAGACTCAAAGGAACATAGGCTCAATGGTTTCCCTCATTTGTCATAATCAGTAGAAACCTTGGGCTGTCTTAGCAGAGATTTGCAAAAGAGCAATACGTAGATACATAAGGCCATATAGTATGATGCTGTTTCAAATGAGCTCTAGGATATAGAAACAAAAGCCATATAATGAGTGATTGTTGTCCTTAATGTACTATGTTATCTCTCATCTCTTTTGCTGTCCTTCGGTTATGTCATATTGTTTCAGTATCTCACTTTGTTATCTGATATATTGGATATATTTGTATTTGGTTATTAGAAATTGGATAGGGAAGGGGGGAAATTAAGATGAGGGATGGGGATGGGGGTGGGAGGGAAATGGGGACCAAGACATTAGATAGGGTTTCAACCTATGTGAATTAATGCACCTTCTATCTGGCAAATATAATGTAACCCTTCTATTACTTACAATTAATAATATATGAAAAAAGGAAAGGGAAAAGGAAAAGCAGTTTATAAATCAGTAGTAATGAGCATAGAACTGAGCATCATGTCAGTTAACCAGAATGTAATGGGATTTAACTGTTTTGGGTACATGAATTTTATGGTTTGACTTTCATATAGGAATATGTAAATTGATACAGGAGGAAATCATTTGACTTTTTTTTACATGTATGTAATTTAGAAATGAATACAATGTATTGTCTGTTCATCTATAACCCCATGGAAACATATATTCTCATTGGAATGAGACAGTTTCTGCATTCTATCATTTTCTTCATCTGATTCATATTATTGGTTTAAATTAATCCTCAGAGAAATGCAATCAATTAAGACTGTTACAAATGAAGACAGAAGCTACAATGCATCAAATATAGAAATGTAAAGATTTATGTAGCCTTTATAGGAACATTTATCATCATAAAATACAAACCACTTCTAATTATTATTATTTTGGTTTTGCCAGTCCTGGGGCTTGAAATCAGGGCCTGAGCATTGTCCTTGGACTTTCTCAAGATTAGAGCTCTACCACTTGAGCAATAACACCACTTCTGGCTTTTTCTGTGAATGTGGTAACCAAGGAATCCAACTTGGGTCTTCGTGCACGATAGGCAAACACTTTACCACTAGGACAAACTCCTGGGCCCCAATTATCTTATTGTGTGCAATTTCGCTATTATTAATGGTGGAGCTCCAGATTTAGAAAATGTAACCTGACATTTCAGTATTTTCTTAATGTAGAAATGTTTTTATATTTGAGACATTTTTATGTGACCCATTCCTTTTTTATTTTATCAAGAAATGTTCAGTGCCTTTAAGAAAATATCCATTACCATGTTTAAAACTTTGCATACTTTTGAGCATGTAGAATGTTTGAAACAATTGACACTATTGCTGTCATATTATGGTTGTAGATACAAGATTATTCATGGTGATGCATTGCAGGAAATGAAAACTAACAGGGAATCTCGATTACTGTAGAACTATCTGAGTTTTGAAATCAAATTTGAACTTTCTATTCTAGAAACTTATACAGAATGGGATGGTAATGACATATGTAAGATAAGATAGAGTTTTCTTAACTAGATGAAGATTATGACTAAGTACCTATTTAACAGACAAGAGACATTATTGGATAAACTGTTATTAAATGCTTTAATGCACTTGCATTAATGTTTGACCTTTAAAAGAAACATTTTCCAAGTTAGTATTTGGATTTGAGCCAATCTGGCATATGGAATAGTCATGTCTGGAGAATTTTCAAATTTTCTTGATCTTGGCAGCCAATACTATGAATTAATAATGTCAGGAATTTATAGTGGGAAAATGTTTCTTAGATTTGGTTGCTAATTTGAACTTTGCAATTTTTCTGGTAAATAATATGAATTTTTGCATTTCTAAGGGATATCTCAAACATTGTATAGTCTAGCAGAATTTGAAAAATTGTTATCTACATGCTAGATTTAGATGAATGCAATTTTAGTATTCTATAAAATATTCATTCATGCAGAATTTAGTTAATATCAATTTGCTTCCAAATAAAAATGAGTTAATTTAACTGAATCTAGATCATCTACTCCTTTTGAATAGAAAAATCACATGTAGCTACCAGGAATATATTCCTATATGATTAAATTTCACTGTTTTTCAGGACTAGTGCTTTGAGGAAATCAAAATTTTTCCAGTGGCCATCGTTCTCATTTACATCACAGAAAGCAACTTTTAGATGGCATTTGTTTCATATTTAAGAGAGAAAAATTACTGATATCCCTAAAAATGAAAGTAAGCAAAATGGGATATGATTTTCAGAGTAACAGTATACTAAAATTACGTTTAGAGTGAACTGCTTTATGCATGCAATCACCAAATCTTTTTTTCTTCCACAGAAGTAACTGGCCCACACATTTACTCTTTCTGCCCTATTCTTTTTAGAAGTGTGAGCATTTCACACCTGCACCTTCAGGCCTGTTCTTGTGCCAATACAAAGCTGTTTTGGTCACTGTAGCTCTGTAATAAAGTCTAAAGTTTGGTATTGAAATTCCTCCTGCACTGTTCTTTCTGCTGAGAATGCTGGTGGGAATGTGGCCAGGAGGGACCCACTACTACACTGTTGGTGGGAGTGCAAATTCATTCAACCACTATGGAAAGCAGTATGGCAGTTCCTCAAAAGACGAAACATAGAACTCCCCTATGACCCAGCAATAAAACTACTTGGCATTTACCCAGTCGTCCAGAAAAAAGGACATACTAAATCCACTAGCACAACGATGTTCATTGCAGCACTATTTACCATAGCAAAGATATGGAACCAACCCAGATGTCTCTCAGTTGATGAGTGGATCAACAAGATGTGGTATTTGTACACAGTGGAATTCTATGCTGTTGTCAGAAAGAATGACATCGCCCCATTTGTTGGGAAATGGAAAGACTTAGAAAAAAATCATATTAAGTGAAGAAAGCCATACTCAAAGAAACATAGGCTCAATGGTTTCCCTCATTTGTCTTAATCAGTAGAAACTTTGGGCTCTCCGAGCAGAGATTTACAATAGAAGAAAATGTAGATTCATTAAGCCACATAGAATGACACTAAATGAATGGACCTCTGGGATATAGAAACAAAAGCCATATAATGAGTGATGTCCTTAATGTATTATGTTATCTCTCATCTCTTTTGCTGTCCCTTGGTTATCTCATATGGTTACAGTATTTCTTCTGGTTATCTGATATATTGTATATATGCATATTTGGTTATTTGAAGTTAGATAAGAAAGGGAGGAAAACAAGAGGAGGGGTTGGGCTGGGGGTAGGGAAATGGGGACCAAGACATGAGAAAGCATGTCAATGTATGATAGTAATGCACCGTCTATCTGGCAAATATAATGTAGCCCTTTTATTAATTACAATAAAATATATGGAAAAAACAAATTAATCATACTATGTTCTCAAAATAAGGAATATATCTTTAAAAAAATACATGGTATTTTTCATTCCAAAAAACACTTGTTAGAAATCCAGAAGGAAAATCCTGCATTCAGATCATGGAATTAGAAAACCAATAAACTCTAGTTACAGCGCATTCTTTACTGAGAATTTGATTATCTAAATAAAGCCAGTTTAAATTCTTGCACCTTTATAAACATTGAATTGTGATGTCTTACTTTCAAGATCGATCAATTCAATTTTATGGTCTATCTAATAATTGGGTGTCAAATAAAATCAATGTAAATTACATAATTATATATATATATATACAGAAAGCTTTTATAAATCAAAGAAATATGCATATAAAATGAATGTGCATATAAAACAAATTTGCATTCTTAGTATAAGTTCAATTTAAGGGAAATATATCTCAGAAGTTCTTTGCAATTTCCCTTTTCATTTCTTTTATACAAATTTTTTTCATTTGTTTTCCAGGAAACGAAGTTTTTGAGGAAATTTTTTTTACTTTCCTGAAGGATATCAGGTCAAATTTCCCTTTAACACATGCAGATAATGTTATTAATAATTCATATTAAATTTTGGAGTTTTAAGGAAGAAATCCATGAAAGACCTTCCAAACAAAGTATGATCTGCCTGGTAATTAAAGGATGGGTGAGCAAGGATGGGTAAGAATGTTGGAAGAGGTGGTGTTGATCATGATATTTTGTGTTTTTAAACAGCTTTGTTAAATGGCAACTGCTTTAAATAAATAATTAACGATAGTAAATAAATAAATAAAATGTATGGGTTTCCTTGGAATTGCAAATTCTTCTAAAATAGGAACTAAAAGATAATGTCAGTGTCCTCGAACATGAAGAATGTAGTGAATAAAACCTAAGAAAAACTGAGGAAAATAATACAAACAGAGACACAGATGTTCCTGAGACCTTAGTGTGGGAAAAAGCTTTTAGTGTATGAGAGACAGCTTGATTAATTTTTCCTGTGTTCCTTCTGCTTCCAAGCCATACAGAGTGATGTCTATTAAGTTATTTTCTCAAAGCTTTGGAGTATCAGTTGTGTACTTGTAAGCTAGTACCAGATAGAGATGGTGAGGAGAATTGGACTTTTCTGGGTCTTCTTATTGTCTGTCCATGTTCTTTAGTGAGTTGACTACAGTCAATGGCACTGCTTCTAGAAAGATAAACATCTGAAGTAACAGTTAGAAGCCAGATAAATTATCAAAAAAGCAATTCTATAGTTATTTAAGAAACTGATTAAAACCCTGATTCTGTCTAGGAGTTAAAAAGTACTTTTAAAATAAGAGGGCATTTCTGCCTTGGGAATATTTTTTCTTTCATTGTCTTTCCATTTCTTCTTTCTTTTCTTCTAACACAAACATTCCTGGAATTCTACAAATAAGAACTTCACTGGATTGCATGAAATTTGTCACTCTGGAGAAACTGCAATAAATATATGAGGAACAAATTTATATTAAATAAAAGATAAAATAATAATATAAATGCCAACTGATTCCTTTAAAGCACAGAATCAACATCAAATAATATATGGCCTCAAAATAGCATAAAATATAATATTGATGTCTTCAGAAAGAAGTAAAATACATAATATGAAGCAACAGAAAGAACATGGAAAGAAACAACTTTTGTTATTTCAAATAATAAAGAAAGGACTTGAAATAATTAAATCAACATAAGTATTATAACATTATATACAATAATATCTATAAAATATAAAGTAAATCATTCTCAAACAACCCATAAAACTGTCCATAAAAGATCCAGTCAAACAAATAGGAAAAAGAAATATATATTGTATGGCATTTAAGAATATTCAAGATAATGTGTACTTCATGAACTTTTCCATTCCCATGTTTCTACTAATAAAATGTATTTTGCATACAGATACTGAGTATCTATATAAATATCTTCTTGATTAATAAAAAACATAGACTGCTATTTTTTCTGCTGAATGTTATATTTAAACATTTTTTCCTTTAGAGTTAACATCATTCATTATTTCTGGTAATTTGAAAGAAACGGGGAGAGAGGGAGGGAGAGAGGAAGAAAAGGAGGGAGGGAGAGAGAGAGAGAGAGAGAGAGAGAGAGAGAGAGAGAGAGAGAGAGAGAGAGAGAGAGAGAGAGAGAGAGAGAGAGAGAGAGAGAACACATTCTGTGAGACAGATCATGGAACACATTAATCATTACTAGGAAGAGTAAAGAAGTTACACTCCAACTAGACAAGAGCTCCCAAGAAGATGTTCACCAGTCTGAACACTGTCTCTTAAAGGAACACTAAAGAAAAATTTAAGAGCAAATCTATTTAGAAAGAAAGAAAAAGAATTCCAGTTACGAGCCAATGACAGGTCATTAAGCACATTCTATCTAGTAGATAAAGGCAGAATACTTGTCATTAAAGTAAGTATGCATTTATACTCACCAGAAGTGAATGGCAGAGTTTAGTACCTCCTAAGCTTCTAGAAGTACTCCTAGTGTATTTAAAAGCTCTTTTGTGGAGTTGCACTAATGTCTTCCACATTTACGAAGGTGAGAAACCCAAACAAGCTGGCCATGACAAAGAGACAGGACTACACAATCTCTGCAGATTCCCTATCAAGCACACTGCAGAACATTTCTGAAGTAACTGAGTTGATGCAATTGACAGGAGCCACAGACTATCAGCAGGGCAGTGGTCAAGCCTGTGTGCAGCTGGCAGGAATGCCAGGAGAAAATGAGAGAGCTTTCCTAGTGGGCACTGGGCATGGTCAAGTAGGAAGGGGGTGACAATGAGCTCCTGAACAAGATTCAGGCAAATGCCTATTTCATCCCCATTCACACCCAGTTGGAATCTTTGCTGAGTCACTTTTCCTTCACTGGCTGTGTACCTCCCAGCTAGGAAAGAAACAAACAAAAAACCCCACTAAAATGGATAGGTGGATAGATAATGCTAGAACAGCAGCAGTTGCTCTTTGTCAAGCATCCTGAACTTTTTCCCATCATGCATCTGTGGGCAGCAAACAGGCCTACACAGTCTAGTATTTTATTGTTAAAGTAAAATCACTTACCATATGATAAGTGATTGGCAGCATCCTGGTGTATGAAAATTCCAGTGTGTAAGATTGTTAGAGAAGGGAATCTTCAGCTTTCTAGACTCTAACAATTCACAGGAATTGAGAGAACAGTTGTCACATAGCTAACAGACCACTCTACTGTCTCAGCCACAACCAGGCAGGAACACAATGAACCTTCGAGCTGAATAAGGAATGTGTAATATTCAAAATAAATCAAGTAAATGAAAAAATGAATACATTCACTTAGGGAAAAGTTTCTTGGTGCACCAGTCTCTATCAAATTGGAAAATAATTTTTTCTTGTTTTTTTTCTATTTCTTCCTTAGAATCTTCACATTGTACTAGACAGCTGGCTATATCTACTGCATGAAAAATTTTGGATTTCTGCCTAAAACACAGATTTAATCATGTTTCTTTCCCTTTTTCTATCATCTCATGCTAACAAAAAGAGCATATATAAAATTATTTCCCCTAAGAAAGAAAATAACCTCTTTTTTATGGGAGCTTTTACAAAATTGTTGTGATTATTCATACAATATTTCCATAATCATTGTTCATATTATAAATCAAAGAAAAGGTAAATGCAGGTATAATGTACTTAAGTGGTTTATAAAGCATACTATTAAAAATTCAGTTCTCTGTTATTTGTAGAAGATATCACTGGCTGGAAGAGGATATCAAATTTTCAGGCTCTGTGGTATTTTAAAGGACATGCTTCGTTGCTGTGACACAGTGTTAAGAACATAGGAAACATAGAGGAATATTCTACATTGCTTCCAAAGCTTAAAGCAGGTCTTGAAATACTTTAAAATTACTGTGTTAATTTGAAAATTATCCATTGGAAAATGGTTCTTAAATATCTAAATATATTATCACAAAATCTACTACTAGAACAGGAGACAACAGTCTTGCTACATGTATATGCATGTCTATATGTCTACATAAGCATACATATATACATATGTATATAAGTATACATATAAGTATATATATGGCAATTTCACTATGAAGCTGAAAAATATTATTTATTTTTAATCATTAAGAACTACCCAAACTGGGCTACCTCAAGATGAGAGAACATTAACAGGGGATCAACAGTGCTCTCTCAGAAAAAGCAAAGCTTTAGTGTCCCACCAAACTACACCAAGCTATCCATGTAAAGAGAGCCACACAAAACAAGCTATAATTAAACAGAGATCTACAACTAGGAAGAAAATTATAAGTAGCCTGCATAAGAAGACAGATTTAAGTGCCTGGTAGCAGAGGCATAGTATCAGCTGTAAAGAGGTGGCAAAGGCTATGGCTATGACAAGGCAGAGGGCCCATGGGCTTTCCACTTACCACAAAGTGAATTTGAAGAGCAAGAGCTGGAATCCATGTCCCAGCTGGCCACAGACAGATGCAGATAGTACATTTCACATCAACAACTGCACAAAACACCAATGAGTACCTCATAACAGACATTCCCCCCTTCCTCCTACAGAACAGCATGTGCGAGGAAACTCTCCCCCTACCTGAGAAGAAAGCCATTTTTCAAACTGGTGTAGAGCCTGCCAGAGAACCTGGCTGGGAAAAGTTAATGGAGAAACAGAAGCGAGCAAAGAGTCTGGTATCATTGTACCTGCCCTTTTCTGGTGGAAAATAACAAACTCATCCTGCAGGAGCTAACTCTACTCAACTCCACTCTTTTTGTTTTTCTTTCTTGCAACACTAGTATCATATTCAGGGTATTTCACATGTCCAACAAATTCAATACCACTTGATTATCATCACATAAATTAAAAATATATGATGAGTAGGTTAATATACTAGTATCAGATAAATAAAAAATCACAAAAATATACTATGTAGTAATAATTATAAACCTTTCTAAAAAGAGAGGAGACAAGAAATTAAAATAAATTAAATTAAAAATAAGTAAATAAATGTTCAGATACTTAAGCAATGCTAATTTTTCTATAGTAATAGAAAGAAAAAATAAACATTCATTGCTTTAAAAAATACCAGTCCATTTCTATACTTAAAAGGAAAATTAACTGACCTATAAATACAGCTGCAAAAACCCAAACAAAATATAGCCAAACAGGATCAATTCATGTTGTTTTCATATTTTACAATTAATTTTTGAAAATTTATAGAATTTAGTTGAATACTGAACCCCATAAGATTGTAACTCATTAAATTTATACTTTTTTAAAAAAACTTTACTGGTACCCATTTGATTTTTTTACATTTCTTGTTGTCCTGAATTAGTTGTACAAAGAGTTAGACTCACTACTTTATTTTTTAATTATAATTTTTTTATTTCTATGTGTAGAGGGGTTACAGTTATATTTGCCAGAGAGAGGGTGCATTACTTCTCACACATTGATATCTCTTCTTATGTTTTCATCCCCATTTCCCTCCCCTGGAAGTTTGCCCTATTGGGAGAGTGCTTGCCTAGCATACATGAAGACCAGGGTTTGATTCCTCCATACCACATACATAGAAAAAGCTAGAAGTGGTGGTGTGGCTCAAATGGCAGACCACTAGCCTGGAGAAAAGCCAAAGGACAGTACTCAGGTTCTGAGTTCAAGCCCCAGGACTGGCAGAGGAAAAAAAAAAAACCAAGAAGACACCACTCACTTTCCTTTAATGGGTTCTGGAGTTTGGCTTAGTGGGAAAAGTACTTGCCTAGACTCACTACTTTTGTCATTATCTTTATTCCCACATACCCTAGTCCTAAACCAATCTAAGTAAGCTTTATTGGTCTATTTTTACAAGTATACATAAAATATTTTGAGTACAGTTGTTCTCTTTCACCCTTTGTGTTCATCTTCCTTTCAATCCTCTCATTGGAATCCTAATCACAGTTCACACTTGTTTTGCATTCTTGTTCTTAATAAAAGGTATGATAATTATTCAAAGGGGTTTCATTCTGTCATTTACAGGTGCACACACAGTGTTTATTCAGAAAGACCCCCGGATCTTCTTTTTCTTTTCCTATCACCACTCCTTCTAATGTTCAACAATTTCAATGACTTTGATTTTTGTATCTTCATTCACAGATAAAATGGATTTTTGTATTTTTTGACCATCAAATGTTCAGTTCCATCAATCATTCCCCAAACATTTACTAGCATCTTAATTTACTTAATAAAGTGCCTGAATAAATTATCTCATGATTCTTAACAACTTATTTCCAAATTAGGTGTCTTGAAAACAGAAACAAACGCTTAACATTCAATAGTTTCCATAATTCAAATGTCTGATGTGGCTTAGCTGAGAGCCTTGCTTCAATATCCCCTGTAAAATTGTCAAAGGAATGTGCCATCATTTACAAATTTGCCTTGAGAAAGTCCACCTGCAAATTTAATGCCATTCCTGATAAACTTGGGCTCTTCTGTTCCACATTGGCATTTCTATGGGAATACTGAAAAATATGTCAGCTTTTTCAGTACCTAGAGTGTCTCTAGGAATCAAGAGCCTACGCAATGCCCCTATTATTGAAGGCAACATTTCATCACCAATATGTCTACTTTCCTGTAAAGCAGAAATCCTGCTGAATAAACTATTCTACTTTGAAAATAAGAAGTTTGTGGTTATCAAATTGAAATTGCATAGAAAAAAAACGATGATTACTATTTGGGCTTGTAAAATGGAAACATACATAACTGCAAGATCAAGGATTTGTGAATAAAGTAAAGGAATTTGGTAAGATTTTAAAAGTGAATCTATCTAGCATCATTAATGATTCAACCATCTGTCTACATATCTCTCTATATAATATATTATTAAAAATGGGCATGATTATCAGTAGCCACTTTACATAAGAAAATGTAGTGTCAAATAAAACAGAAAATCATGCACAAATTTACCACCTAAGGAACTATCACTGTTTTTCTCAATGACTCAAAAGATCAGCATTGCCTCCAAGTAAGTCATAGATATCACTTAAAATCAGAATTAAACTCAATAAATGATGCATAGGAGAAAAGATAAATTTACAATACTGAATTTACATTAATAATTCTTAATGCTAAATCTATTATATAGTTTATGGGTTTAGGACAGTTTTTTTAAGTTTTACAATACTGAATTTACATTAATAATTCTTAATGCTAAATCTATTATATAGTTTATGGATTTCGGACAGTTTTTTTAAGTTTTTAAAGTATTGAGTATTTTTCCTTACTAGCAGGTGCTTTGTCTTAGTATTTTGCATATACAACACACTTCATATTTTAAGTAGATTTTCATATGCCACTTGCTAGATAAATCACAGTAACTTTGTATCTAAATAATTGATATAGGTTCCAAGAGGAAAGCAATAAAAGTCATTGCATATTTGCATGTTACTGCATTCTTTTTTAGGTGCCAGTAATTATTATATGTTTGTGAACTTCAGGTAGAAAATTTATTTGGGTTTCAATTTCATGTGTCATAAAATTAGAAGGAATATGTTCTGCCTTCATGAAACTGTAACACATTTCATATGAATACCATTTGGGACTTTGCAAAACATTGGCGAATTGGTCATCATATGCTGCTGTTGCTTTAGAATTTTTGAAGTCCCAAATGTTCCCTTATTTCTATAAAACCATCTGCATAAAGCTTTGTAAGAAATAATCAATGAACAATATACATGTACTCTACTAGTCTGGGAAGGAATTTTGGTCGGAAGAACAATTAATAGAAAATCATCTCAAAAGTCCCATAATTGAAGCTAAGCAACAGACTTGCAATAAGCCTGTATTCTAGTGCCCATTTTACTTCAAATCCATAAATAGAAAACCTTTTAAAGTTTACCTTGCTTTTCTGTCTCCTTTTTTATGACTTTATATTTTCATTAAAATTATATGGCGTGGGACCAGGAGTTTGGCCTAGTGGTAGAGTGCTTGCCTAGCATGCACGAAAACCTGGGTTTGATTCCTCAGTACCAGAAAAGCCAGAAGTAGTGTTGTGGCTCAAGTGGTAGAGTTCTAGCCTTGAGAAAGTCCAAGGACAGTGCTCAACTCAGGACAGGCAAAAATAAATTGTATGATGTGATATCATTCTCAAAACTACATAGAGATAGCTTCAAAAATGAGCTAGTATTTGAATATCGAATTAGTACTAAGTCCTATTTACTCTGAAAGCATTAACTTTTACTTAAATGATGATATAATTCAATTTCTGGGGGAATCTGGATGCTAACAAAGGCAAGAAGGACACTAT
This sequence comes from Megascapheus bottae, assembly GCF_031878675.1. Classification (NCBI taxonomy): domain Eukaryota; kingdom Metazoa; phylum Chordata; class Mammalia; order Rodentia; family Geomyidae; genus Megascapheus; species Megascapheus bottae. The sequence goes on from NC_143515.1 coordinate 25,423,467, forward strand.
GAAGTTTATTTTGGATTCAACTGCATCTGCCAAGACATTTTCTAAGAGGTTTATTAGTCATGATCACTTTCACGGAGAGGAAATGATTTGCTCTTTTGTACAGGTGCGGTCTTTTTACTGTTTAAATTGGTTTTTTTTGTTGTTTTTTTTTTTCTTTTCTGTTCCTTTATGTCCTATTCTCTCTTAAAAGGACAGATTATTTTCTAAGGAAAAACTCATTGGATTAAGAGCTGAATAATAATGGGATTTTGAATTTCTAAACAGCAGGTAACCATCCAAAAATTTTAAACAAATCAAACATTTAAGTCAGTCTATTGAATAAACACTGCAAAAATAATCCTGTATGTCCAACATACAAATTTATTATAGAGCAGATTTTCAGCTCAAACAATGAGATAAATCATAGAGCATGGGAAAAAAGAAAAATGGAATAAATCATGTTGCAAGATATGTGCCTCTGAGTCATTTCCATGTAAAAATGAGGACATGTGTTTCTTTTTCTTTTTTTTGTTCAGTCCTGGGGCTTGGACTCTGGGCCTGGGCGCTGTCCCTGAGCTCTTCAGCTTGACGCTACCACCCTACCCTACTCCTGGAGTCACAGCTCCACTTCTGCTTGTCTAGTGGTTAAGTGAAGATAAAAGTGCCACGATCCTCAGATCTCAGCCTCCTGAGTAGCTAGGATTACAGGCATAAGCCACTGCTCCCAGCTCTATTTTTTCTAAATAAAAAAAAGCAATATTTTATTATTGAGTTTTTCCACAGAGGGGTTATCATTTCATAAGTAAGATGATAACTGTATTTTTTATACAATGTAACCACTTCTTTAACATTATTTTATTTCTAATTGAAGATATGTTGCGATCCACATGACATCATTTCTATAGCAGATCTCTCATTGACAAATTGGGAACATGTCAATGAAGCTAGGAACATAGAAACTATAGATTTTGCTGATGTTTTTGCCTTTTCCTAAACCTGCTTCATGTCAGGAGATACTGTATTCAGGACTGTTGATTTTTAGATGTACAGATAAACTTAATTTCTGGGAGGTCCCAAAAGCTGAATGAAAATATACTGTACATTCAAGTAGCAGTATCATATGAAATCTTACATAAGTACAAATACTGAGTGAACATGAATATTAAGACTGTAGTATCTGTTCAGTCGGCTGGTTAAACCATTCTAAGAGAACATACAGTTTTCATCATGAATAGGAAAAAAATAAGTTTGTGAGGAGAGATCCCACATCTTACACACCTGTTTTGTGACTCTTCTCTATAGATCAGAACTACTTGAACTTGTATCTCAAGTCGAGTAGATAAAATTGCATTCTACAGAGGTGGGAACAAAAGGGGAAGGCACTATATCAAATCTCAAAGTAAAGATATCTGACTGTGGGATGGAGGCTGAGCTAGAGCAATTTGTAGAGTCAATTTGTTTGAAAACATTCATGGTGTCAGTTTTGGATTCTGGGTTTACTAGCCAAAAAAAAAAGGCAATTGGCTCACTGTTACTTATTGGAGAAACTGAAGAATTATAGATTGGCTTACAGATATCTAACTTGAGTTACCCAGATCAAGAGTCATTCTTTGTCAGAACCAACCTAAATGTCCATCAGTAGTTGGATGGATCAAGAATATGTGGTGTATATACACATTTGAATTCTATGCATCCATCAGAAAACAATGACATCATCCCACTCATAAGGAAATGGGAAAACTTGGGAAAAAAGCATATTAAGTGAAGTAAGTCAGACCCAAAGAAACACAGGCTTTACGGTGTACTTCATTTGTAATAATTATTATATGTCTAGGATAGTCCTAGGAGAGATTCACACTAGCTCAATAGATACGTACATATGAACATATTCGATGAAGCTAAGGAGAGCAATAGCTCAAAAGCTATATGTTTATGCTAGATAGAACGAAACTAAGAAAAATGAATTCCAAGATAGGGTAACAAGAGATTCATCCTCGTGGTTTTTGTTTTTAAGATACTATGTTAAGTTCTTTACTTACTATTTTTTGTTGTTTGTTTGCTTCACTTTTCTCTTATCCCCTTTTGTTGCTGTATGTGTCTTTGGTACCTGATTTATTGCATATACATTTATTTGCTTATTTGAATCAAGGAAGGGAAGTGAAAAAACAATATGATGAAACCAAGGACAAAGGGTGAGCCAGTGTAACAATGGTATTCTCTAGACAATATGTTGGAAATTAACTTCACAACTTGGGAAGGGATGGGAAGAGGAAAGTGGGAGGATTTCTGACAAGAAATAACAAAGTTCAAGAATTAATGTAGTCATTATCTTATGAATGTAACTGTACCTCCTCTATATATCACCCTGACAATAAAATGAAATTAATAACAACAAAAACCGAAAACACAAGACTTAAAAACAAGGGATGAGACTCAAGGACCATGAGTGTGGCCTAGTGCTGGTGGTAGAGTGCTTGCCTAGCATGCGGAAAGTCTTGGATTTGATTCCTTCATATCACATTTGCCTAAGAAGCTAGAAGTGGTGCTGTGACTTAAGTAGTAGAGTGTAGTCTTGAGAAATCTCAAGGACAATGCTCAGGCAAGGCCCAGAATGGGAAAAAAAAAAGATGAGACTCAGTTAAATGCACTCCAAGATATGGATACGAGAGATTTTTTTTTTTTTGGTGCGGTTGTTGTTTTTAATGTTCTCTGTGAAATATTTCTTTTTTTCTCCCCCCATCTATGTTTTATCTCCTGCTGCCTCTATAGTTGATTTTCATACCCTGTCTATTGTATATACATTTATCTGATTAGGGAAGGGAAAGAACAACAAAATGGAGACAAAGGACAAAAGCCAAACCAGTCCAACAGTGATACTCTCAAGAAAATATGATGGAAATGAACATTACAACAGGGAGTAACTAGAAGGAAGAAAAGAGGGAGGGGAGGCAACAATGTTTCACAAGTATGTAACTGTAACCCCTCTGTACATTACCTTAATACATTTAAATAAGTAAAAATCATTTAAAGTTTTGACATTTCTTAATGTACTGTAATCATCTTTTGTATGTCAATTGGTTTTAGTTTTAGTAGGTTGCATTTTTCTACCTGCAAATCACTAATTTCTAAGTTAGTTACATTGGGTTTAGGGTATGCTTCAGTAAAGATTCTTTATATATATCTCAGTGTTCATTTCTAGAATTTTGATAACATGTTAAAATATAATTTTGGTTTCATTACCCAGATTTAAATTTATTTTTTCCTTAAAATTTCCTTGTTCTCCACTGGAATCCTAAATAATTAATATTTCAGTAACATGACTATATCATCTACGGTTGCAGATCAGATTTGATTTCTTACTCCTGTTTCCTTTTCATATTTTTTTCCTTGATTATGATGTATTTTCTTATGCAGGGCTTGGAAAACTTAGTACTGGCTGGAACTTTTATTTGGCTTTTTGTTTTGTTTGAGCTATGTTGTCAAAAAAATGCTTGTAATTCCATTAGTTTCAATTCACTTGCTATCCTGAAGGAAAGCGGCAAGCATGAGGAAAATAAGCATTCTTTGATGATTCAATTAGATTTCAGTCTTTTAGCTAGCATGTTTGTGCTCTGTGGCCTTTGCAATTCCATTGTCTTATAAATTTTCTTTCTTCTCCTTTTAGTGAGGCAAGAAGTCAACTAACCCCTGAAATACAGGAAATAATGTCTCCCCAAAGTTCTTAAAAAGGCTCTTCCAAAGTGTGTGTGTTTATGTGTATGTGTGCATGTGTATGCTTATGTTGATGCGAGTTCAAATGTGCCATTTTTATCATCAGAGTTATTCATAGTGGCATAGGGTGTGAAGATTTGATAAGAGTATCTTTTTCTGATATGCATTTTTCTCAAGACAAGGACAATTTAAATCCTGGAACAATAAATTTGTAAAATTTTCACTATTAATTCCCTATTAAAATTGTATTTGAAATTTATTCTAATAGCAGTGTTTGGTGAATGTATAGCAATTATGTATAATATGGAGGTGGATATTTTGATTCATGTATCATTTGAACAAATATAAAATAAAAGACTTGAGCTATATTTTACAAAATATCCCATCTAATAATTGAGGAATATATATCCTTCTCACTTTCATATAAACTGTGTTTGATTTTGAGTATCAAATTGTTAGACTGTGTATAATTTTTATATACAACATATTACCAGGTCTTAAAAAGCCACTTTTGCTGGACTGTAAACAGACTATAAAGACATTGGGAGACCATATTCTCATTATGTCAAAAATATAATTGTGTACATAAACATGTCCATATACTGCTTCTGTATAAATAAGTACATATCCATGTGTCAAATTGAACTTTCTTTCAAAATCATTGGGTTTAATCTAGAGGAAATAATCTTTTTTTCCTCATATATTTTTATTGTAATTAATAGAAGGGTTACATTATATTTGCCAGATAGAAGGTACACTAATTCACATACATTGATACCCTTTCTCATGTCTTGGTTCCCATTCCCCCCCCCACACACTCACCCCTCATCTTGTTTTCTCCCCTTCCTTATCCAATTTCAAATAACCAAATGCAAATATATCCAATATATCAGATAACAAAGTAAGATACTGTAACAATATGAGATAATCAAGGGACAGCAAAAGAGATGAGAGATAACATAGTACATTAAGGACAACAATCACTCATTATATGACTTTTGTTTCTATATCCTAGAGGTCCTTTCATTTAGCGTCATACTGTATGGCCTTATATATCTAGGATTTGCTCTATTGCAAATCTCTGCTAGGAGAGACCAAGGTTTCTACTGATTATGACACATGAGGGAAACCATTGAGCCTATGTTTCTTTGAGTCTGGCTTTCTTCACTTACTATGATTTTTTCTAAGTTTTTCCATTTCCTAACAAATGGGCGATGCCATTCTTTCTGACAGCAGCATAGAATTCCATTGTGTACAAATACCACATCTTGTTGATCCACTCATCAACTGAGGGACATTTGGGTTGGTTCCATATTTTTGCTATGGTAAATAGTGCTGCAATGAACATTGTTGTGCTAGTGGATTTAGTCTGTCCTTTTTTCTGGACAATTGGGTAAATGCCTAGTAGAGGAATTGCTGAGTCATAGGGGAGCTCTATGTTTCGTCTTTTGAGGAACTGCCATACTGCTTTCCATAGTGGTTGAATAAGTTTGCACTCCCACCAGCAGTGTAGTAGTGATCCCTCCTGGCCATATGCCCTCCAACATCTGTTGTTACTAGTTTTCTTGATCCTGGCCATTCTAACTGGAGTGGGGTGGAATCTTAGAGTTGTTTTGATTTGCATTTCTTTTATGACCAGAGATATTGAGCATTTCTTCATGTGTCTATAGGCCATTTTTATTTCTTTTTCAGAGAAGATTCTCTTGAAGTCTTTGGCCCATCTTTTAATAGGACGGTTGTTTCTTTGGAGATTAGTTTTGGGGTGATTCAATTTTTTGAGCTGTAATCTTACTCTATAACTTTTATATAAAATTTTCAGCTATTATGTAATAAATGACCTTGCTAAATACTCAAGTAAGTGTTGATCAGACACAGATATTCTATAAATATTCTTTACCATATTGTTCAACATTTGCACACCAGGCAAAATATACTGAGGAACTATCATGGGAGTTCTTTTGGGAACATGAAGGATCTTTTTTTAAGATATCATCATTATTTTCATTGTCAGTTTTAAGTGTATATCATTCCTTTTATTTGTGATATGTTCCAGCTTTTATAAAGTTGTGATTTATAATTTCCCAGTAAAATTCCGTTATTAATTTTGTACAATACTGCAGTTAAAATGTTAAGTAGAGGGCCGGGGTTTTGCCTAGTGGTAGAATACTTGGCTAGCATGCACAAAGACCCAAGTTCGATTCCTTGGTACCACATACATAGAAAAACATCTAAACTGGTGCTGTGGCTCAAGTGGTAGAGCTCTAGCCTTTAGAAAGCTCACAGACAGTGTCTAGACCATGAGTTCAAGCCCCAGGACTGGCAAAAAAATATATGAAGTAGATTTTTGCTTGAAGTTTGCTTATTTTTTTCTGCTGTCTTTGGCAAAATATTTGATTTATTGAAACTTTAGGTTTTCCATACCTTATATGAAGAAACACATTATACTTTATTCCTTCATAGAGCAATTATGAAATTTGCAGAAATGATTTGTTTGTGGTTTTTAAGTTATTCCCTTCTCTGAATTCATCTTTCATACCCCATCCAGTGTTTTCATGAACAAGAATTAGGAAGAACTTAGAATTAACCATTTTGGAGTAAATCGTCTATCCAAATCCTCACAAATTCTAAACTAAACTTTGATGTTTCATTATTTTCATTTAGTGGAAGAAATTGGGAGATATTTTGAACAGAAGTTTATAACAAGCTACAAAGTAGAGAATGATTCCAACATGAAATGGAAAATACAAACAAGAACATAACCAAAGACGTCACTTCAAAGAGGGTTCTCTATAGCAAATAGGTACAAATTCTGAAAATGAGGAATTTTTATCATTTTTATTAGTACAGGAAAACTAATACCATAGGAAACTTGCATTTTTACTACATTGATAGGCTAGAATGACCCATTTGAGTGTAAGGAAAATTAGGCATTAACTAATTTAATGTGAATACTTTGTTTCCATTAAACTAGCAGTTTTTTTTTCCTTTTTTTATTGTTGAGGCAATGTATAGAGCGGTTACAGTTACATTTGCCTATTAGTAGATGCATTCCTTCTTACACATTGATACTCCTTCTCATGTTTTTGTCCCTATTTCCCTCCCCATACCCTCCTAATCATCTTATTTTCTACCCTTCCCTTTCCTATTTCAAATAAACAAATAAACATATATATATATATATAATATACCAGGAAACAAAGTCAGATACAGTAATAATGTGCTAGGAGAGTCTTAGATGTGTATTAATTATTACAAATGAGGGAAATCATTAAGCCTATGTTCCTTTATGTCTGGCTTACTCCACTTAATATGACTTTTTCCAAGTTTTTCCATTTCCTTACAAATGGGCAATGTCAATCTTTCTATGACAGCATAGAATTCCATTGTGTATAAGTACCAAATCTTCTCGATCCCATCATCTACTGAGGGGCAGCTGGAAAACTTGCAGTTTTTAAACATATGACAAATGCAGCTTTGTGGACTTCATTTTTTTCACTTATATTTCAATAATATTAGCCTTAGGTCCAGTAACCCAATCATCAATCTATATATAATTGAAAGATATATGAAATAATAGTTACACAATTCTATTCATATTCTATTTGACATTCTATTTCACATTTTCTGCTATATCATTTATTGTAAATGAATTCTCAAATTAACCTCAGACACAAGTTTTTCATATTAAAACCACTTAATCTAAAATCTTAGTTTCAGGTGGAAATTTTTCATTAATGTTCATCATAATTGAAAATAATGGAATACCAATTATAATCTACCAACATTTTATAGTAATCTTCCTTGAAAAACATATTTTGCCGTTATTTGCCTCAATGATATTCAGTGTTTTAGATCTTACCTAAAATTGGAACTAATCACTGAGCAGTGTAATGAGTTTTATACTTTTATCTGAGAAATATTAGCACCATTAATTGTAAATATTGTCACTCCAAAGTCAGAATAAAACATACATATTTTGAGATTTTTTTGATCATGAAATTTATTTGTGTCATATGTGAAGGTACAGCAATTTTTCTATTAAGCTTTCTTTATATATATATACAAGAAAACATATCACAGTGCATACTATATTATCAGATCATATAGATGTTAGCATTTCTCTGTTCTCCGCATCTTATTTATGCTTTAATAAAAGTATTATTTCTTCATATCCACTGGTATGTGTTTCTGCTATGGTAAACATTATTACTCTAGAAGTTACTAGAAAATAAATATATGCTCAGTAGAAAAATTTTGGGAATGTACAGGGATAAGGAACCATGGAAGTATTGCATTCACTCAACTTGTTCAAGTGATAATGATTGAGTTTAAGTAAAAAAAAAAGAATTTATTTTGTTGAACTTATTAACAGATTGCTATGGTTTTAATTCAGTTGGTTTACATAAGGAAAGTTATATGGCATTAAAAATCAGAGATTTGAGTTCATATTTATTTACTAATACTAGAAACAAATCATATTTGAAAAACTAAAAAATTTGCTGAGGGTATTAATTATTCATTTCAGTCCCTATGTACGCGCAATTTACACGAAATAGGATTTTATTCCATTGACTTCTCCTCCTCTTTCAATAATATCTTTCACTCTACTTAGTAATTTTCTTTACTCTACATTATCTATGGCATATGATGTGGAATTATCAAAATAACATCATATTTCAGTTTAAACTGTCCCAGTCTATGAATGACATCTTGTTTTATTTATTAGGCTCACTACCCTCAAATTTGCCGTTACTATCCTATTTATCTAGATGACAATTTCCTTTTTCTTCAGATCTCTTGTATCTTTACTATCTTGTCACACAGTTTACCATTTTACTGAGTAAATGGAGAGGATAAAACAAATTTCCACCAGCTCATAAGACCACATATGAGCATTTACAAACAGGAAAAAGAAAACCCTAAAAATGCTTATTATTAAGCAGGTTATGGTTACAGGTTAGGATTACAGTTTTATAAGTCATGTTATGAGTAAAATGTATTTGGTCAATGTTACCCTCTCCTTTGTTCTCTCTCATTTCCCCCCTCCTGTTCCTATCCTCAACTTACATAGTTCAGTTTGTATATGATGTCCATTGAATATAAAGGCTACATTTACTCACCCTTCCTTCCTCCATGCTGTGTCCTATCCCCCTTTGGCCAATTCTCCAAAATATGTTTCCCCTTCTTGGTATTTGAAATATAATAACATATATAAATGTACTGTACTGAGCAATATAACCAAATATGAAATGACATGGGATTCTAGAGGAAGAAAATCTGAGGATTGGGAGGCATACACTTATTCCTACCGCTATGTTGGATCTTTCTGTATAGGGAGGAAAAATTAAGGGTATCAATTTTCTCTCGTGTTCTCATGCGTACATGTTTTTCAGCCAAGCCTGAGAGAAAAAAAAAATGTAACAATAAACATATAGACTTGACTCCAAATACAAAATTGTCAGAGTTTTCAAATTCAGTCTGAAAACTTAATTATATCTAAGAATATACAGTAACAACATGAGATTAACCAAAGGTCAACCAAAGAGAAGAGAAATAACATAGTACATCAAGAACAATGATCACACAAGGTAAAGCTCTTGTTTCCATATTCTGGAGTTCCTTTCATTTAGCCTCATCGTATATGAACTTATGTATCCAGTGTAAACTGATTTTTGTAAAAAAGGAATCCATTTCTTCCTCCACCAGATCAAGTAGATAGCAACATCTGAGTTTCATGTACCAGATCCAGAACATCTTCTTGAAATCATTGAACACCAATTCCACCCATGAATACACAAAGGAATTTATCAGAGTGAGAGGAATTTTATTTACCTTTTCAATTTTTTTCCAAGAGACTCCATTCCATTCAGTTTAAAGAATATTATAGTAATATTTTTGAATTTGAAAATATCACATTTGGTTCTATTAACACTTATGGATGTTTATGTGTATTTCAATATTTGAACATGTCATTGCAGTTTCTAGTTCACTCTTCAGCTATGTTTTTAGAAGTACAAAAAATCACATTAATTTGATCAATTTTCTGGATGTTATTCAATGTCTATTCAGGGTATGTCACATATTAATCCATTATTTTGTTTTTAATGTTGAAATTTTCATTTTCTTCTCCTACAGTTTTTCAATTAGCACCTCTGTTCAGAGAATAGAGTCTAACAAAGTGTATCAAACATCAAAACTTTATGAAGGAAAGAAATTTTTTGAAAGAAAGCATCATAGTGGCACTTAGGCTATAGGACTCTTCATTGTTGTGGCTTTCCAGAACTAACATTTCAATTTTGAACTTCTTTGTAGTAATAAATTCCAACTAAATTGTTGGCTGTAATTATATGATGCTTTTATAAGTCCCAGAATAAAGACTTGGCATAAAAATGAATCAAATGTATGATCTTACAACAGCTATTTTATTCTAATCATAAAAAATAAGAACAGAAAATTACTGTGAATTAAACAGAACATTATTATTGTCATTTCTTATTTTTCCCCTTTCTGAGAATAATATTACTGTGCTGTTGTAATGTTTGATGGTTCAAGTACTAGAAGAGATATACTCTGCAGTTATTTAAAAAGTAGTTATGTTTATATATCCCAGCCTTTAGTCATTACAACCACAATAACATTAGGAGCTACTAAAGCTTCAAAATAATTATTATGTCAGCTAACATTAGATTTAAAGAAATGTGCATTTCAACCATAGCCATTTTACTTTTTTCTTATATATACACATATGTAGTTGTATCATTTTACTTGTACATCTGCTTTGATGATGGTTGTATGATCTAATGTCCTAACTTTTTTTCATGTTTTCACTGTTCCATTTTTTTTATGCTCTTCTGGTATGAGGCCAAATAACAGTTATTTTTATGACCTATGTTTTAAGCTAATGATAGAAAACCAGACTTCCAGACTTACCCATCTCAGATGGGATAGGGAATCCTCCATGGCCAAATCATCGACTTCATCTCACTTAACTGATAGCCTGGTCTTCAAGTTGGATTCCTTGTGACTCTATGATGAGAAGTAACAATTGGGGAATTATTTTGCTACCATGTTTGATAGCGAGAGAGAGAGAGAGAGAGAGAGAGAGAGAGAGAGAGAGAGAGAGAGAGAGAGAGAGAGAGAGAGAGAGAGAGAACACCTCTACTAACTAAACAGCAAGCTAACTTTTAGCTAGTAGAAGGACCAAATGATGTTTTTGTGTACCCTAGAACTGGTCTTACTTTGCACAGCTATGCAACAATGTGTTGTTCATTCTAAAATATATCAACAGCTCAAAAAATTGAATCAATCCAAAACTAATCTCCAAAGTAACAACCATCCCATTAAAAGATGTGCCAAAGACTTAAAGAGAGTCTTCTCTGAAGAAGAAAAAAAATGGCCTAGAGACACATGAAGAAATGCTCAACATCTCTGGTCATAACAGAAATGCAAATCAAAACAACTCTAAAATTCCACCTCACTCCAGTTAGAATGGCCAGGATCAAGAAAACTAATTACAACAGATGCTGGAGGGGATGTGGCCAGGAGGGATCACTACTACACTGTTGGGAGTGCAAACTTGTTCAACCACTGTGGAAAGCAGTATGGAAGATATATTTGTATTTGGTTATTTGAAATTGGCAAAGATTAGGTGGCCATAGGACTGTGGTTTAATATCTGGGTCTTCAGTTCTATTCCATTGGTCTTCAAGCCTGTTCTTGTGCCAGTACCAAGCTGTTTTGATAATTATAGCTCTGTAATAGAGCCTTATTGCACTGGCTAGGAATTCTAATACTATGTTAAAGAGGAGTGGTCATTGTGGGCATCCTTGTCTGGTTCCTGATTTTAGAGGGAATGGCTTTAGCTTTTCACCATTATGTATAATACTAGCTGTGGGTTTGTCATACACAGCCTTTACTATATTGAGGAATGTTCCATGGATTCCTAGTTTCTCCAGAGCTTTTAATATAAAGGGGTGTTGGATCTTGTCAAATGTCTTTCCGCATCTATTGAGACAATCATGTGATTTTTGTCCTTGCTCCTGTTGATGTGTTGAATTATATTAATGATTTGCGTATGTTGAACCAGCTTTGCCTCCCTGTTTGATCATAGTGTATAATTTTTTTTTGTTGTTGTAGACGATGGGCCAGTATTTTGTTGAGAAGTTTTGCATATATGTTCATCAAAGAAATGGGTCTATAGTTCTCTTTCTTTGATGAATCTCTGTCTGGTTTGGGGATGTGTGTTATAGTGGCTTCATAGAATGAGTTTGGTAAAGAACCTTCATTTTCAATTTCGTTGAAGAGCTTGAGGAGTATTGGTGTGAGCTCTGCTTTGAAGACCTTATAGAATTCAGCTGTGAATCCATCTGGCCCTGGGCTTTTCTTAGGTGGAAGGTCTCTTATTGCCATTTGTATTTCAGTGCTTGAAATAGGCCTGTTTAGTTGGGTTAGTTCTTCTTGGTTCAATGTGGGTAGGTTAATATTGGCTAGGAATTCATCCATTTCTTCTAGATTCTCAAATTTGTTGGTGTAAAGGTTTGAGAAGTAGTCCCTCATGATACTCTGGATCTTGGTTATTTCTGTCGTGATATTACCATTTTCTTCTGTGATTTTGTTTATTTCGGTATGCTCTCTTCTTTTTTGGGTAAGATTTGCTAAGGGTTTGTCAATTTTGTTAATTCTTTTTTTTATTGTAATTAGTACAAGGGTTACATGATATTTGCCAGATAGAAGGTGCGTTAATTCACATACATTGATACCCTTTCACATGTCTTGGTACCCGTTTCCCTCCCCCCCCCACATCCCCCACCCATCTTGGTTTTCCCCCCTTCCCTATCAAATTTCAAATATCCAAATACAAATAAATTCAATATATCAGATAACAAAGTGAGATACTATACCAATATGAGATAACAAGGGACAGCAAAGGAGATGAGAGACAACATAGTACATTAAGGACAACAATCATTCATTATATGGCTTTTGTTTCACTATCCTGGAGGTCCTTTTAATTAGCTTCACATTATATGTCCTTATGTATCAAGATTTTGCTCTATTGCAAATCTCTGCTAGTAGAGCCCAAGGTTTCTACTGATTATGACGTATGAGGGAAACCATTGAGCCTAAGTTCCTTTGAGTCTGGCTTACTTCACTTAATATGATTTTTTCGAAGTCTTTCCATTTCCTAACAAATGGGGCGATGTCATTCTTTCTGACAGCAGCATAGAATTCCATTGTGTACAAATACCACAACTTGTTGATCCACTCATCAACTGAAGGACATCTAGGTTGGTTCCATATCTTTGCTATGGTGAATAGTGCTGCAATGAACATTGTTGTACTAGTGGGTTTAGTATGTCCTTGTTTCTGGATGGTTGGGTAAATGCCAAGTAGTGGAATTGCTGGGTCATAGGGGAGTTCTATGTTTAGCCTTTTGAGGCACTGCCACACTGCTCTCCATAGTGGTTGGACGAGTTTGCACTCCCACCAACAGTGTAGTAGTGATCCCTCCTGGCCACATCCCCTCCAGCATCTGTTGTCATTCGATTTCCTGATCCTGGCCATTCTAGCTGGAGTGAGGTGAAATCTTAGAGTTGTTTTGATTTGCATTTCTTTTATGACCAGAGATGTTGAGCATTTCTTCATGTGTCTATAGGCCATTTTTGTTTCTTCTTCAGAGAAGACTCTCTTTAAGTCTTTGACCCATTTTTTAATGGGATGGTTGTTATTTTGGAGGTTAGTTTTGGAGTGATTCAATTTTTTTAGTTGTTGATATATTTTAGATATGAGGCCTTTGTCCGTTGTTTGGTTGGTGAAGATCTTCTCCCACTCTGTAGGCTTCCTGATTAGTTTAGTTGCTATGTCCTTTGCCATGCAAAAGTTCTGCAGTTTAATGCAGTCCCACTTATCCAGCCTTTCTCTGATTTGTTGTGATTTTTGGTCCTTATTAAGAAAGTTTCGACCTGTGCCAAGGAGGCCTAGTGTATCTCCTATTCCTTCCTGTAGAGTTTTCAGTGTGTCAGCTTTTACCTCCAGGTCTTTGATCCATTTGGAGTTAATTCTAGTGCAAGGTGACAAAGAAGGATCCAGCTTTAGTTTTCTGCAGGTGCTTAACCAGTTCTGCCAGCACAACTTGTTGAAGAGGCTGTCTTTCTTCCATTCTATTTTTTTGGCTCCCTTGTCAAAGATTAGGTGGCCATAGGTCTGTGGTTTAATATCTGGGTCCTCAGTTCTATTCCATTGGTCTTCAGGCCTGTTCCTGTGCCAGTACCAAGCTGTTTTGAGAATTATAGCTCTGTAATAGAGTCTAAAGTTTGGAATTGAAATTCCTCCAGCGCTGTTCTTTCTGCTAAGAAGTGTTTTTGCTATACGGGGTCTTTTATTATTCCATATGAAATTTTGGATTGCCTCTTCTATTTCTTTAAAGAATGACATTGGGATGTTGATGGGTATTGCATTGAATTTGTAGATAGCTCTTGGCAAGATTGTCATTTTCACAATGTTGATTCTTCCAATCCAGGAGCATGGGAGGTTTTTCCATTTCCTTAGTTCTGCTTTAATTTCCTTTTTTAGGGTTTTAAAGTTTTCGTCAAAAAGGTCCTTTACATTCTTAGTTAAGCTAATTCCTAGGTACTATATTTTCTTTGAGGCTATTGTGAAAGGAGATTCTTTCCTGATTATTGCCTCGTTCCTCTCACTGTTGGCATAAAGGAAGGCAGTTGATTTTTGAGGGTTGATTTTATAGCCTGCTACTGTTCCAAAGCTTTGGATCAGCTCAAGGAGCTTGGGAGTAGAGTCTATAGGATTCTTTAAATACAGAATCATGTCATCTGCAAAGAGGGATAGTTTTATTTCCTCTTTCCCTACTTGGATCCCCTTTATGCTTGCTTCTTGCCTTATTGCACTGGCTAGGAATTCTAGTACTATGTTAAAGAGTAGTGGAGAGAGTGGGCATCCTTGTCTCGTTCCTGATTTTTAGAGGGAATGGCTTTAGATTTTCACCATTAAGTGTAATACTAGCAGTAGGTTTCTCATACACAGCCTTTATAACATTGAGGAATATTCCATGGATTCCTAGTTTCTCCAGAGCTTTTAACATGATGGGGTGTTGGATCTTGTCAAATGCCTTTTCCGCATCTATTGAGACAATCATGTGATTTTTGTCCTTGCTCCTGTTGATGTGTTGAATTATATTAATTGATTTGCGTATGTTGAACCAGCTTTGCCTCCCTGTGATGAATCCAGTTTGATCATAGTGTATAATTTTTTTGATGAGTTGTTGTAGACGGTTGGCCAGTATTTTGTTGAGAAGTTTTGCATCGATGTTCATCAAAGATATAGGTCTATAGTTCTCTTTCTTTGATGAATCTCTGTCTGGTTTGGGGATGAGGGTTATACTGGCTTCATAGAATGAGTTTGGTAAGGAATCTTCATTTTCAATTTCGTTGAAGAGCTTGAGGAGTATTGGTGTGAGCTCTGCTTTGAAGACTTTATAGAATTCAGCTGTGAATCCATCTGGCCCTGGGCTTTTCTTAGGTGGAAGTTCTCTAATTGCCATTTCTATTTCAGAGCTTGAAATAGGCCTGTTGAGTTGGCTTAGTTCTTCTTGGTTCAGTGTGGGTATGTTAATATTGGCTAGGAATTCATCCATTTCATTTAGGTTCTCAAATTTGTTGGCATAAAGGTTTGAGAAGTATTCCCTCATGATATTCTGGATCTTGGTAATTTCTGTCGTGATATTACCATTTTCATCTGCGATTTGTTTATTTCGATATGCTCTCTTCTTTTTTTGGTAAGATTTGCTAAGGGCTTGTCAATTTTGTTAATTCTTTCAAAGAACCAACTCCTTGTTTTGTTGATTCTTTCTATAGTTTTTTTGGATTCCAAATCATTTAATTCTGCTTTGAATTTAATAATTTGGTTTCTTCCACTGGGATTAGGGTTGGTTTGTTGCTCTTTTTCCAGGAGTTTAAGGTGGGACATTAACTTGTTGGTTTGCAATTTTTCCAACTTGTTGTTGTAGGCACTCAGCGATATAAATTTTCCTCTGAGTACTGCCTTTGCTGTGTCCCAAAGGAGTTGGTATTTTGTGTGCTCCTTACTGTTAAATTTCATAAACTGCTGGATTTCTGTTCTGATCTCTTCAATGACCCATTGGTGATTCAACAATGTGTTGTTCAGTCTCCATGAATTACAGGGTTTTCGTTGGTGGAGGTGTGTGTTCAGTTCCAGTTTGATGCCTTTGTGGTCTGAGAGTGTGCATGGAATAATTTCTGTGTTTCTGAATCTGTCCAGGTTTGTTTTATGGCCTAAGATGTGATCTGTTTTGGAACATGTTCCATGTGCTGCTGAGAAAAACGTATATTGTGTTGTTGCTGGGTGGAATATTCTGCAGATGTCTGTTAGATCTAGTTGGTCTATATACTAGTTGTTCAGTTCTAAGGTTTCTCTGTTGAGTTTTTGCCTTGTTGATCTGTCCATAGGTGAAAGTGGTTGTTAAAGTCACCGACAATCACTGTATTTCGATCTATGTATGGTTTCAGTGTAAGTAAAGTTTGCTTGATGAAGTTTGGAGCTCCGGGATTGGGTGTGTAAATATTTAGGATCGTTATGTCTTCCTGCAGGAAAGATCCCTTTAGTAGTATGTAGTAACCTTCTTTGTCTTTTCTTACTAATTTTGGTTTGAAGTCTATTTTATCTGATATGAGGATGGCAACTCCAGCCTGTTTATGGGGGCCGTTAGCTTGATAGAGTTTATTCCAACCTCTCACTTTCAAAAGATGCTTGTTTTTTTGGGTAAGATGTGTCTCTTGAAGACAGCAGAACGATGGCTCTTGCTTTTTGATCCAACTAGACAGCCTATGCCGTTTAATTGGAGAGTTGAGTCCATTGATATTGAGAGTTAGGATTGAGAGATAATTATTAGGTCCTACCATTTTTAAAAGCTTTTATTTGGGCCTGCGTCTTGACAGTTCTTGTGGTCCTTAGGTGGTATGCTGTTTAGGTGCCATTTCTTTCCCTATATTGCCTTTATTTTGGTTTTCTATGTATAGAACATCTTTCAGAATTCTCTGTAGTGTTGGTTTTGTTGCGACATATTGTTGCAGCTTTTCCCTGGAATGGAATGTTTTTATTGTTCCCTCAGTTATGAATGAGAGCTTAGCTGGGTACAGTATTCTTGGTTGGTAGTTATTTGACTTAAGGGCATGACATATATGCTTCCAGTCACTCCTTGCTTGCATGGTCTCTGCTGAGTAATCTGGGGTGATTCTGATTGGTTTTCCTTTATAGGTTACTGAACCCTTTTCCCTGGCTGCCTTTAGGATCCTTTTTTTGGTTTCTACTGATCCAGTTCGGATTACAATGTGGCGGTGAGATGTTCTTTTCTGGTCAGGTCTGTTTGGGGTTCTAAAAGCTTCTTGTATCTGGATGGGTCTGCCCTTCTGGATATTTGGGAAATCCTCTGAGATGATTCCCTGAAGTATATTTCCAATACCATTGACCTCTTTCTCCAGACCCTCCTCAATACCAATTAGCCTTAAATTAGGCTTCCTAATTGTATCTTGGACCTCCTGAAGCGCTCTCTCATTTTTCCTAGATTTGGATTGACTCATTTTCTGTTCTTTCTCTATAATAACTAAATTATCTTCAGTCCCGGAAATTCTCTCCTCTGCATTGTCTAACCTGCTATCAAAGCTATCTACTTTATTTTTCATCTCCCTGCTACTAATTGCTCATTTTTGATGCCTTGCATCTCTTCTTTTAGATCATGTATGGATTTCTTTAGCTCCTTGATTTCCATTTGAGTGGTTAGCTCAGTATCTTTATTTTCTTTGAACATTTGCTGGAGTTCGGTCACCTTTTTATTTGTGGATTCTATGAATTCATCCATCTTTCTTTGAACAGCCTTTATTATGGCTTCCTTTATGGCTCCTTCTTTTTCACTTATCACCTTGTTTATGGTTTCCTCTTGTTCAGCTATGGCTTCCTCCCTTATCTCTTTCTTTATATTTTCACATTTTTCATTAATGATGTTTATCAATTGCATTTGTACAGCACTTGGAAGACTCTCCTCTAGGCTTGCCAGTGACTGTTCCATTGGCTGTTTACATTGGGTGGGGGAGGTGAGAGGTGTTGTTTCTTGGTTTGACATTTTTCTTGAGTTTCTTGTTCTGCCCATTTGAAAATGGGAGCAAGATTTATACTAAACACGATTATAGTTTTTCAGATATAACCAACCTAGACCTCTGTAGCTGGCAGACTCTAGATGTTCACGAGTTTTGATTGGTGTTATCACTCTTTTTTTTCGTGCAGTTACCGACTAGTCTAATTTTTCACTGATAAGCAATTTATATTCAAAACAATAAGCCTCTCAATCCAATCTCTATTGTCTTTAAGTCCCTCTGAGCCTAGAGGATAATTAAACACCTAGATATACAATGTTGCTCAACAGCCATCAAGTGTAGATCCATGCAGTATAAGGGTTGAAAGAGGAGCAGAGGTCCAGAGATAGAAAAATAGAATGAGAGAGGTCAGGGGGTAAGTAGGTAGAGTATTTGGAAAGTATTAGAATAAAACTTATGTGTTGCTGCACGACTAGCTCTTAGCCCAACCAGTGGCCTCACTGTGGACCCTGGGATGGATCTGCGAGCTTCCGTCTGAGCGTGTTTGGCGGACGTTTTCCTGTGCTGCTTCCAGGGGCGGCCCCAAGCCAAGGGTCTGGGGATTGAGAGTTTCAGGAGCTCTCTGCAGGACCAGCAAGAGGCTCCTCTGTTCCCAGGGGCGGGGCCCAGCTGGGGATGTGGGCTCCAAGGGCGGAGCCACGCCTTTTTGGTTCTCAGAAGGGAAGCTTGGCTGCTGGTTGGCCCTTCAGATCCCTGCTGTGTTTCCACTGCTTTGTCAGAGTCTGTGACTGTGGGGGTGGGGGGGCCCTCGGTGGTGTCTTGCTCAGGATTCCCAGCTGTAGGATGCCGCGCTCGAGAATTGAGGGGGGGCAGATGCTGGCTCCTTTTTACCTGCACCCCCTACCCACTGTTGTAAGGCAGGGTCCCAAAGTCCTCCACTCTCCAGATCCAGTGGCCTGGGTGAGGAGCCTGGTGGGTGGGTGGGAGCTGGGACAGCTCCGCCTCCCCTGGTGGGGTGCTGAGTCTTAGGGTCCGCCCGCTTGTCAGTCTCCAGTCAGAGGGCTGGGGGTTGAGCCCGTTGGGCGGGTGGGAGTTGGGGTAGCCCCGCCTCCCTTGGTGAGGTGCTGGGTCTTATGGGTAGCCTGCCTGTCAATCTCCAGTCAATGGCCTGAGGGAGGGGGCTGTTGAGGGGAGGGACAGGATTCTAAATTCCTTGCCCCCCTGCTCCCGCCAGTCTTTCCTGGGGCAGGGTGTTGGGGTCTGAGTTAAGTCCTATTGCTTGGCACCCTCTCAGCTTTCCCGATGTGTTTGGGGATGCGCTGTATTACTCACGCCTCTGCGTCTGTCTGCGGATGCTCCACGGTGGTGGGGAGTCTTTCACTCCCCTCGGGTCTCTGCTGCCGCCTGTGTTTTGTGTCTGGGTCCCGCTGCTTCCTGTCTGGTTCCGTGTCTGGGTTCCGCTCCTTCCGCAGTTCGCTGGCCCGGTTCTGTGCTGGTTTCTGCAGCCGTTGGGTTCCCAGCCTGGTGCCCTGCACTGCCACCGCTTTTCGTGGATTAGAGCCCGTGCCCGCCCCCGCTTTCCCCGCGTGGAGCCGGTGCCAGCTCAAGCCGCTTTTTGCAGCTTGGTCTGGCGTGGCTTTCTGCGGCTTTGGGCGAGAGGTGGGGGAGGGGTCCTCGCGTTCCGAATTCTTTGAGAAAGTTGGATGTGAGCTTTGTCTGGATTTCTTTTCCGGTTTGAGTCCTTCTCCGTTGCTTTTTGAGTTTGTTGTTGTGGATTTCTTTAGAAAGTTGGCTCGTGGGACTCCCTGGTTCTCTCTTTTTGTCAGAGAAAGCTTAGCAGCGTCCCTATTGTCTCGGCGCCATCTTCAAGAGCCAATTTTGTTAATTCTTTCAAAGAACAAACTCCTTGTTTTGTTGATTCTTTCCATTGTTTTTTTTTTTTTTTGGATTCCAATTCATTTAATTCTGCTTTGATTTTAATAATGTGCTTCCTTCCAGTGGGATTAGGGTTGGTTTGTTGCTCTTTTTCCAGGAGCTTAAGGTGACACATTAAATTGTTGATTCGTGATTTTTCCAATTTGCTATTGTAGGTACTCAGAGCTATAAATTTTCCTGTGAGTACTGCCTTTGCCGTGTCCCAAAGAAGCTGGTATTTTGTGTGCTACTTTTTCTTAAATTTCATAAACTGTTGAATTTCTATTCTTATCTCTTCGATGACCCATCGGAACTTGTCCCGCAGGTTGTAAAGTTTATTTTCAACAGTATCTAGTGAATATACCTGCTGAATTGATCCACTCTTTGTCCTACAATTTCTGTGATTCCTTTTATTCTCACCAAAACACATAAACTTATATACAAGACAAAGTGTACAGAAATTTTAAAAATGTGACAAAAGGGAATAAATTAAAAATGAATAACAACAGTACAATAATAAAAATAAAAAATCTCAGTTTCCAGTTCTTGGGGTTCATTTTGATAGTTGTCATAGGTGGATACTCTCTTAAATAACTTTTAAAACTTATATTTTTATTTATTTATTTATTTTTTGCTTGAGCTCAGGGCCTGAGCACTAAAATTTATATTTTTAAATATAATCACATAATGAACATATACATTTTCTCAAAGAAAAGTGGATAAGTGAGTTCAGTACTTTTCTAAGTTTGTATGACCTTACACAACACAATAATTATATCTGGTAATTATATAATTTTGGTATTTCATAAAATTCCCTTCTCAAACTTTTTCTCTATTTACCTTTTCATTTTATTTTCTGGGCTAGTGTTATGGCTAGAACAAAGGGTCTTAAGTTTTTGTTAGGCTTTTTTGCTTATGGATAACACTCTATTTCTTGAACCATACCTCCACTTCTGTTTAACTCAAGTTAAGAGTCGAGGTTTTGTCTTCCTGTGTCATCTCTAAACTATCATTCTGATATCTCAGCCCCTGAAAACTAAGAGTATCAGTAGGACTTGTCCAGCTTTATATCCTCTTCAACTGTCAATATCCTTTAACACTTAAAGACAGAATAGAAATTTTTAGTAAATGCAAAAACTATTATTAATAAACATCATTTTAATTGTGCACAAGTCTAATAATTTTAAAGTTAAGCAACACTATTATAATCTATTTAACTATTCTGTGTGATGTTTTAATTTAAACATTATACTCACTACTGAAATATATTTATATGCATTTCATGATTTGCAACTGTCACATTGTGAAGTGACAAAGGTTTTAAAGTTTTTGCATATAAATTTTATATGTTTTTGTCTTGAAATGCAGATGATCCTAAACACATGAGAAGCTTATCATTGTGGGGTTAACCGTAGATTAATTTTCAACACTAATATCTAAAGAAAGGGCCAGAACCTGAATCCGCATTTGATATTTAGGGAGCGAGTAATAAAATTGGGGAAATTTTCTTTTTTTGTTTTTTTGCCACGTATTTTTATTGTACTTAATAGAAGGGTTACATTATATTCACCTTCACCAGACAGAAGGTGCATTACTTCACAAACATTGATGCCCTGTCTCATGTCTTGGTTCCCATTTCCCTCCTCCCACCCCCGCAGGCAAGAAAGGACACAGAGTAGGTATCTAATTAGCAATCATATACAGAAACTGGATGATATATCTAGAAAGAAAAGGGCTTTCTGTGGCCAAAGATAACAAAAAAACTAGAAGCAACTTCTTCTAAAGCAGGCTGGAGTGGTTTGATGACCCATCCTTCCAATGGATGGCTTTCCATTGATAGTCACATAAATCCAAATGCTCTCCCACTTTACACGTTAAAACTTGCAGAAATAAAGAAATAAAGGGGATAAATGTTTAATGGGAGAGTTCAATAACAAAGTGAGGAATCAAATTTTTAAAAAAAATCTTTTCTGGGCTGAGAGTTTTGCCTAATGGTTAGAGTGCTTGCTTAGCACGCAGAGAGATCCAGATTTGATTCCTCGGTATCACATACATAGAAAAAAAAAAAAAGCTGGAGCGCTAGACCTAAGGAAAAGCTCAAGGACAATGCTCAGGCCCTGAGTTCTGTCCATAGGACTGGCAAAAAAAAGTCTTTTGGACAGGTGAGAGAGAATTAATCAAATGTCAGCTTCAGGCAACTTCATCATGGCAGAGGTAAAGCATCTGTCTTGAACAGGTTTGTATGTGAGCACTGGGTTTCCAGCAGAAGTTTCCAAAGTTGGCTGGCAGAATTAACTGCCTAGGGCCTTGAGTACATTTGGAAGAAAATATAAGGAAACAGCTTTGGAGAAGATGAAAGACTTCAGAACCACATATAAATCCTGCATTGTTTCTTGGGTTTTAAATTCATTGCATCTGCTAATACATAATTAAGCTAAAAATATCTCCTCCACATGAATGTGAATGGCAGGGAAGAACAAATATCTATCTGATTTCTTCACCTAGAATGAGAAAGTTGGTGATTTGATGACTTTATTTATAGTCTGTCTTGACATGAGAATCTGTCTGAATGCATACTATGCTTCTTAACTCATGCATATGAAGCATGTATGAAATGATGTTTTTAGACTATTCCATAACAGGTTACTTTGATTGGCTTGGGTTACTAACTGGTAGCATATTCTTATACTGAAAGATTAATATAAAAACTTGAATGTGGACTTATTACTGTCAACTTAACAAAATTCAGCTTCATATATAATAAAGAAACCTGCCAAAAATATGATGTTTGAAATATGTGAGATTAATATAATGTTAAACCAGAAGAAATAAACAAAGCAATGACTCAGCTTGAAAATAATCCTCCTATGTGATTATAAGCTGTTTTTCATTAATAATGACAATTTTTACCATCAGCATTGGAAGAGCAGAGAAAGTATTTTCTTATTCTTTAACCTTAAGAAATAAGACAAGTTGCTTAGCTCTAACAACTACAGAAAGTCAATATGACTAAGAACTTTCTTAAAATTTTATATCATGTCGGTAATATATAGAGAGGTTACAGTTATATTCACCAGGTAGTAGGTGCATTACTTCTCACACATTGATACCCCTTCTCATGATTTTGTCCCCATTTCCCACCCCACCCCTTCCCAATCATCCTGTTTCCCCTCATTCCCTTTCCTATTTCAAATAATCAAATAAACATACATACAATATATCAGGTAACAAAGTCAGATACAATAACAACATGAGATTAACCAAAGGGCAATAATGGTGAAAAGAAATAACATAGTACATTGAGAACAACAATCACACAAGATAAAAAGTTCTTGTTTCCATATCCTTGAGATAATTTCATTTATTCCCATCCTATATGACCTTATGTTCATAGGTTTTGAACTATTGTAATCCTCTGCTAGGAGAGTCCTAGATGTGCACTAATTATTACAAATGAGGGTCTGGCTTACTTCACTTAATATGATTTTTTTCAAGTCTTTCCATTTCCTTACAAATGGAGCGATGTCCTTCTTTCTGATAGCAGCATAGAATTCCATTGTATATAAGTACCATATCTTCTTGATCCAATCATCTACTGAGGGGCATCTGGGTTTGTTCTATATTTTCACTATGGTAAATAGTACTTCAATAAACATACAAAATATTTTTTAAAAAATAAGGTTATCTTCAAAGCATAAAATCCAAATGTTCTGTAACCATAGAAGGGTTCTGATTAAATGATTTATTAAATTTTCATTATGGAAATAAGAAAAATCTTGCATTTTAAATTTTATTAACTTCAAAGAACGTAAGTATGAAGCTAAAATGTGCTTCAAGTCTTATCATGAACAACCATAAACGTTTTTATTGTGATTATCATATAATTTTAAGCATTTATCCAGAGTCTAGGTATAGTGCCTTATATCTGTAATTCCAGTTACTTGAAACGTGGGTATAACAAGGTAAAGGTCTGAGGCCAGATTAGGCTAACAGATAAGACCCTTTCTAAAATAGAACCATGACTTGGAAATGTTCAGACACCAGTTTTTCTGCGTAAAACATTTAAATTACTTTTCTCTCCATCTTTGAATAGGGTCTGATGCATGATTTAAAGATCACTGCAATATTGTCATTCCATTTCACTTACATTAAAGTTTTTCTATGAGTCTAGAAAATCTATGATTATGAATAGAATAGCAAACTGTGGTGATGAGGAAATAACCCAAGCTAACAATATAAATATTTCAAGATTTATTTGAATTAGTTCTAACAACAGAGCACTAAGTCTGTGGGTGGCTAGTAACATAACCTTTGTTCTTACAGTTGACAGATTTTCAGGCTTAAGAAATCGATATGAAGGGATCTACAAATTTAATGTCAAGGGAGGGCCTATGTGTTCCCCATTTCACTGTGTACCCACATATCCTCTCAGTCCCTGTCTTTGGGGAAAGACAGAAGAAAAGTAAAGAGAGGGAGAGAGAGAAGAGAGATGAAGAGAGAAAGGAGAGAGCAAAGTAAAAGTCATCTCTTTTTCACACACACACACACACACACACACACACACACACACACACACACGAATGTCATCATGAGCAAACCACAGAATTTGTGTACATAGATTTGTGATCATTTGAATTTGTGTAGATGTTCTTTTCATCATTTTCTGGCTCATTTTTGAATGACTAAATGTGTCATTTAATGGTAGAAGACATGTAGAGTAGAATGTAAGGATGCTATAGGTTTATGTGCAATCAAAATTTGATGCTTCAATTCTCATTTTCCATATAACAGTATTTAAGGATGGAGTTTGAGGATCAGTTTAGATGAGGATCATCAGGATGGTTTGAGATTGAAAAAAATGCAGTCTCATCCACTGAGACACTACTTGAAGAAAGGATGAGTTGAAGTACAGAGAAGAAATTGGATTTCTACAATTCCTTATACTGCTCCCCTTGTTATTCTCCCTGGAAAATGATCACAAATACATCCACAAAAACTCTGTGTCCACCACATAGAACCTGTGTGATATGTCACCAGAGAAATGCAGCCAGCTGCTGACATGGTCTCACATTTCAATTTCTTTTCATAGTTCCATAAAGAATATGAGAAACTTCATTTTTGTCAACTGAATGGTGCAAGTTATCTCGTGTCTGAATAAATACATTCATATGAACATAAATTAGTTATAATGGTTATTAATTAATGGGATAGGAACCATCTCTTCAGGAAGGATGTCACATCTTGGAAGGAAGAATGTTGCCCTTGAATTAATTTCTGCAGCTGATCCAGAGGATGTACACTTTGCCTAGATCTTCCTTCTCAACACAGTATCTTGAAGTTTAATATGTGAATTTACTTTATATTTGTATATTAGCATATAAGAGCTTTTATAAGTATCAAAGTGGTGAGGCTTCAGGGGTAAAGGGTACTTCTGAATGGTTGATCTACCAAATCCTCATATTTCTGGATCTTCAATGCTGCACTATATCTTCCCAATATAATTTAAAAAGTTAAAAACTGGCTATCCTACCACCTTCAGAATAATTTTATAAACTTATTTTCAATATTTAAATTATATAAAACACTATCAGAGAAGAACAAAAAACTCCAGCAGTGGCATTTGTCTGATATGTTATTATTATTATCAAAGTAGTACACACATATAACTGTTTTCTTTTTCTGAGATAAAAATCAACAGAAGAAAGCACAAGAATAGAATGGGAAGGGAGATTAATGTCCAAGAAGTAATGTATCCACCACCTGGCGAATATAACTGTAACCCTCTACACATCACCCCAACCAGAAAATGAAATTAAAAAATTAAGAAAATAATGCAGCAGAAATTAAATGGAACATTTACAGAAGAGAGAGTAAACATGATAATTAGGACTTTAAGGCCCTTTGCTTACACTTGCAGGTAGAATGGGATCCATCTATCTTGGTTAGTGAAGGGGAAAAAAAATGTATGTTTTATCTAACAAAAATACTCTTCACAGAACAAGCACTGTTTCACAGCAGGTTGAGTCTTTGGGAAAGTACAGGAAGATTAATCACTCTAGATTGCTGTAAGTGTAATTAAAGGCCTAAGAAATTTCAAAATTCAATAGCACAACTATTGCTTTTCCCACAGGGCTGTTGACAAATGTGTCCTCTTGGGAAAATAGAGGACTTGCATGGAGTGTTAATGAAAGAGTCAATATTCCATGGTGACCAAGTATAGTAAGTGGAAATTACTTTCCTCTATACTATTCCATTAGGTCCAGTCTAAGGAATGAATGAATTTAGCTTCAGCTTTTTCAGTTGGAAACCAGTAAGTGTCTGTATTTACAATCAAATTGATACATCTTTTCTTACAATTTATTTTGGGAAAAATTAAACTTGTTTTCCAGAAGACTTCTATAAAAGTATGAAGTTTAACAAGAGGGTCCTCCTTTTCCTCTTTATTTGTTATCTCTCCCACTTAATATGTTAATTTTATAGTTCATATTGACAAGTAAATTTTTATTCACTGTGCGTATGATCACCACTAGATCACTAATTCTGTATTTATTCCACTTCTCTGCAGATCTTCGCTTCATTGAATACAAAGAAAACTTGATCAATTGTTTTCATTAGCCTACCATGGAAAATATAATTTGGTATATCCCCAAATTCGTTCTATATTTGATAATTTATTTCTCTAGCTCACTACTGCTTGTAAATAATGTTTAGAAAAACCCAGAGAAGAGAAGAGAGGAGACATTTCTATTGGAATCAAGTTTGGTAAAATTATACTTGAACCTGTCTGTCCAAAATTCCTTCCAATGACAGTCATAATAGTAGAAATTGTTGGTAATTGATCAAGAGCTATCCAGCCAGAGGCACATTCACTTTACTCTGCTACTGACTTGCTAACAGATAACAGCTATATCCTTCTGAGAATTGTCTTTCTCCAACAAAAGTGAATTCAACATGAAATGTGTGTAAAGTAATAATTCATGCTACAAAATTTGCTGTAAAATACTGTTTCGTTTTGCCTCTGATTTTACTCACAATTAAATTTAACATTGATATATCTCTTGATCTTTAGGAATGGTACATTTACTGTTTTGTTTCACAATTGTTTCTGAATGATATTCAGTCTTGAAAATTATAGTTTGAAATAGAAAAGACATAATTTATGCACACATTTATTAATAAAAATTGGGACTCATATTTTAAAGCAAAATGTTGAATTTCACATAAGGTGGTTTTTTTTAGCAATCTGGAATGATGCCAGATCTGAGCTTGTGAATATATCTACAGAATGGGAAAAAAATAACAAGCAAATGGACTGGGAATAAAACAAGAAAGTACTTCAGGTTTTTTGTTGTGGCGTTAAAATTGAAAGCAGCATATATTGAAACATATATTGAAGAAGCATTTATAAACTGCACAACAAAAACCTGAAATGCTTGAATGACATTTAGTGACAGTTCAGAGTTCAAAAAGCTATAGGAAAAATGGTGATAAAGTCTAATGACCACATAGAAAAAACTATAATAAAGTTAAGTTTGGAAGCCTACAAAAATATTAACTCAGGGTTTGTGCTGGATTTGTTTCAGGGATTAAGAAAGAAATGGCAAATGGAGCTTTAAGGTTGTAAATACAAAACCCAGATTGTCAGTACAAAATCCAATAAATGGCTTTTGACTATGCAGGGGAGGAGGCTGTGAGAAACCTCAGGAGAAATGGAGAAGTTTGGAAAAGGTTGTGATATAGATATTGTATATGAATATATCTCTCTTTGATTTATGGAAGTATAGTTGTTGGAGAGAAAGACATCATTAAGGACATAACAAAGAATCTGCATATATCATGGTTGTATAAATGGTATTTAAATCCAACTGTTCACAATACCACATTTAATATTTAACCATGCATTAACTTTAGGAGAGTGTCAAGAAAAGTAAAAAGTTCAAAGTGATATGTCAAATGATAAAAGAGTAAGAGTAAATGATAAGTGAGTAAGCAGCATAATCAAAGAGGAAATACCCTACGATGCACAAGGAAAATGAAAAATGTGAATAATAGGAAATGAGTCCCAAGGGGACAGGTGAACTGTGCTGAAAGGAAATTATTTGGGCAGAGAAACTAACCTTCATATCATTTTTGCAATTGACAAATGCAAAAATTCAGTGTCTTAAAATAAGTGAGAGGTACAGATTCAAACAGTTATCTATAAGCCAGACCCAAAGGATCATAGGCGCAATGGTTTCCCTCATTTGTAATAATTAGTACACATCTAGGACTCTCCTAGCAGAGGATTACAATAGTACAAAATCTAGACACATAAGGTCATATAGGATGAGACTAAATGAAAAGGTCTCTAGGACAAGGAAACAAGAGCTTTATCTTGAGTGATTGTTGTTCTTAATGTGCTATGTTATTTTCTCTTCTTTGTTGTCATTTGGTTAATCTCACATTGCTACTGTATCTGACTTTGTTACCTGGTTTATTGTATATATTCATTTATTTGTTTATTTGAAATAGGAAAGGGAAATGGGGAAACAAAATGATTAAGAGGGCGTGAGGGGAGGGAAATGGGGACAAAACATGACAAGGGATATCAATGTGTGAAAAGTAAAATGCACCTACTATCTGGTGAATGTAACTGTAACTCCTCTATACATTACCTTGATAATAAAAAATAAAATGAAGAAAAAGGTGAAAGAAATTATAAAAGCAAATATTACAACAAATATTTTGAAAAAGATAATTATGAGAGCATGTAAAGAATATATTGTATAACTAATGGAGTCAAAAGAAAATATTTTGTTTGTGGGATCATTCTGATAGCCAACTGAAGGTAAGAAGTTGCAGACAATAAAGACATGGATTAATATATTATGGTAGTGGAAAAGTCAGGCAAATATGCTCCAGGGAAAAAGAGGGGCCAACCGTGGAATGCATGAAACCCACTTACTGAAGGCAAAGAGAAGTCAGAGAGGGAAAAGTGGGTGAAAATATACATAGAGTTTTACATAGTGATAGAATGTCTTCCATCTTCAACCTGATATGTCACATCCTCAATGGAATTTGCTCCCATTGTATTTGGGAAAGGTATGGAGAAAAAGGCTTGCGCAGCAAAGAATGCTGGAAAATTCGAGGACAAAATATTGTGAGGAAATTAAGAAAAATGGGGTGCTTTCTGTGCAGTGTTAATTTAAGCTTCATTTAAAGCAAGGGGACAAATATGAAGAAACAGCAATAAAAGCCAAGGTAAGCAAAAAGACATGAATAATTGGGGTCATCTAGATTGCCAGAAAAGGTAAAAGGCAAAAGCAAACTTTTTGATACCTATTGGAGAATAATTGACATAATGGACCAGATGGCCTATGTCTGAAAAATGCACAGTACAAATAAACACAAGGAGGTGTGCCATGACATGAGAAATGTTGGTTGGGAAGACAGATTAGAGAAGGTGATCTATATTGAGTGGAGTATTAGAAATCGTATTTAAAATATTTCTTTGCTGAGGATGTAATATTTGGCTTCTGTGGATAGTAATGATAGCATTCAGAATCACAACTTTGGTCTTAGAAAACAATTTTGGAAATTAGACCTCCATTTTTAGTGTTTTTAGATTCAGAAGCTATATTAAATGTTTACAGAATCATAGTATTTAATGATCTCATTTTATTACTTCTAATTTTATACTCTATTTCTCATTTATTATCACCACTTTTAGGCTATATGTGACCCACAAATTAGCCCTTTCATCATCTGTTTAATAATCATGTCAAAGATTAAATCCATTACATTATTTTATCTACTATGTGGAAATTTCACTAATATAATCATCCAGTGTTTATGTCTACTCTTGTTTCATAGAGGAGTGAGAAGATACTTTATCTCTTACCTCTGATTCCTCACCTAAAACCTGTCTCTACATATTATTCATTTTTTCAACATTTTTGTTTTCTTTAAGTAGTTATAAAAAAGGAGTTGGCCTTCAACAGAGCAGTTCAAGAATTTTGTCTACTACATTTAATTCATTTGTTACTTAATGCTTATCACCCAGTATGTTTACTTATAGACATATAGTCACATTTTAGCTACCACATGAGAGGGAAATCATATAACATATGTTTGGTAAAACATCATTTTTGTAATTGATGAGTATAATTATATTTGTATATGTACCACATGTTCTTGATCCAATAGTGCAATTGAAACACATCTGGGTTGATTCCATGTGTTAGTTATGGTAAATAATGAGGCGAAAAATATTGTTGTGATGATAGCATTAATATGGACTTGTTTGTGCTTTTGGATACCCACCCAGGAATGGACTTAATGGGTCATAAAAAAAACTCGGTGTTTAATCTTGAGGAACCTCTGTGCTGCTTTCCAGAGTGGTTGAACATGCCTACATTCCCACAAACAGTATAATAGAGTTCCCTTTAGGCCACATACATATTTCTTATTGTTGGTTTTCTTAATATTGGCCATTCTAACTGTTGTGAGATTTAATCTCGGTGATGTTTTGATTTGAATGTTCTTTAAAGATGTTGAATGCTTCTGTTTCTATTGGCCTTTTTTTACTTCCTCTTCTGCAATGTCTCTCTTTAAGTCATGAGCCATTTAATATTTAGATTGTTGTTTCTTTGAAGGTTTATTTTTGAGGTTTTAATTTTTTGAACTCTTAAGTACAGAGTTCAAAAGATTAATACAGTTCATACAGTTTTGCAAGTATGAGCTACCAGTGTCTTTTGTATATTAATCCATTTTCTAATGTGTAGCTGGTAAAACTGTTCTCCTATTCTGTGGATTTCCTATTTAGCTTGTTTGTTACATTGGATGTGATCTAGCTGTGTATTTGTATACCTTTTCAGTGGTTCTAGGATCTGGAGCACAAAGGGTATTGTGCTTTATATTTATAGATTGGATAGCTACTGCTAAGGTACAATTCCAACCCTAATTATTGTTGTTCATTATTTTTAGCATAGGGTCTGTGTTTCCACCTGGACATGTCCCTGGTTCACCTATTTTTTGGTTGTTGTTGTTTCAGTAGTTTCTGGGATCACATGTACACACCAGTATATCCCTATGTGGAAGCAAACATATTGAAATTTCCTGTTTGAGTTGGCCAGGACTATGATCTTCCATTTTCAGCTGCCTAATTAGCACAGCTTCAAGATGTGAACCAGTGGCCTTGGTCTTTCTCTGGCAAATTTTAAGAACAATTTTAGTACTCATTGTCTGTTTTGGTGTTAGTTTATCCTGCTGTCTGAAAATACTTCCTCTTTGTAACATGATTAAGAACAAAGACAAGTCTTGTGTTGACAGATATTTTCTTGGAAAATATATTAAAGCATAATTTTAAAATTGCCCCATTTAATGAGATATGATTTCTCAATAAGTGTTAGAGCAGTTGTAGGTTTTGTTGTAATTTCATGAAAATGAAAGTAAAAACAGCAATGGAATCATTATTTTAACAAACTTGATAATTTAGCATTTCATAATTAAAGAAGCTAATATGACCATGAAGAAACAATAAAACATATGGTATATTATGAATTAAGATATTACTAATATGGTTGAAAGTCTGGGTGTGACTTTAGGAAAATAGTTTTGTCAGAATATGTTCACGTGTTTAAAATCTCTTTATAAACCTAATCCTCCCCTCATTATTGTTTTCTTGCATGTCAGAATAGGGTCGCATGGTGAAGTACACTGAGAACATTTTTGTGAGAAATCTAACTCCAGGTATCAACTGTGAGTGTGTGTGTGGTGAAGGTAGGGAAGATGATAGGTAATGAAAATAAAATGTTGCAAAGGATTTTGTTGTGCAGAAAAATAAGCATATGCTAGGCATTTCAGGGATAATGCACATCAGATTTTTCAACAAAAACAATCATGAAAAATTGACAGATGAATGAGATTATAGATGTAAAAAAATCCTGGTTTGCATTAGCTTAGAATATAGATTATAGCCTACCCAGAGAAAACACACAGAGTCTGCTCTGCTTCTCAACTTCAAAACCTTAATCTGTGAATGAATTTATTTTTATGTGAGTCTAGTCCTTGAACTCAGGCCTACGTGTTGTCCTTGAGATTTTATACTCAAGTCTACTCTAGCCTTGAGTACTCTACCATTTGAGCTATAACTCTACTTCCAGCTCTTAGGTGTTTAATTGGCAATATGAATCTCATAGACCTGTGCTGGAATTAAGTGTAATCCTAAAATCTCAGCCTCCTGGCTAACTTGGGTTGCTGGTATGAGCTACCAGTGCCTTGCTACGTTTTTGTTTGGCTCGTAAATTGAGGCTAATTCATATTACTTTGCATCAGAGAAATGCAGAATGACTTGGAATTTCCAAATATGCAAAATTTTGAGCAATCTTTACTTCATAATTAAAGAATAATTAAGGAAAATTAAGGGAATCATCTGGCATAATTAAAGAAAAACACTCTAATTGTTCCCGGAGGTATTTATTGAGTACTTTTAAGCAATATTAATAAACACTTATATTTAGTCCATGACACTCTTGGTTATGGTCATGGTACAATGAACTGTTCTCATCTGGCACAGTTCAATCAATCCAACTATCATCCATTCCCTTCATATTTAACTGTTTTGTATTGCCTACCTCTTTTAATCAAAATTGAAAATATTATGTTCAAGAAAGTGGTCAATATTATTTCTATTTGTTGTCAAAATGCAATTAACAAAATATATCCTAATGTTTTATCATTAGTGTGTTTCAATTTTCAACTTTCATAAATATTTATGAATGGTGTCTCTCCTTAGGGAATTAATTACATTTAGTGAAAGAAATGAAAAAAATACCATAAAAACTATTCAGTTGGCCTCACATTCTCAGAAATGTCTGTTTAAGGAATTCCTCTCTCTCTCTCTCTCTCTCTCTCTCTCTCTCTCTCTCTCTCTCTCTCTCTCTCTCTCTCTGTCTCTCTCTCTCTGTCTCTCTCTGTCTCTCTCTCTCTGTCTCTCCTTCGGTACTGAAGCTTTAACTCAGGGCGAAATCAATGTCCTGTTTCTTTTATGGGCAAAAGCATAAATGCTTTTACTTGAACCACATGTCCATGACTGGCTTTTTAGGTGGTTAATTGGAGGTAAGAGTCTCACAGATTTTTCTGTCTAGACTAATCCAAATTTTGATGTTCAGATCTCACCCTCCTGAGAAGATAGGATCAAGAAATCCCTGGAGGGATTTTGCTAAACTTAATGTATTCCTTATTCTGCATATACTCTTTATTGCATCTAATCTAATCTTTAATCTTTATCTTTACTTCCTTTATCTTTATTCTAATCTTTATCCTTCCTTCCTAACATCATTTATCATATTGTCAAAACTAATGTTCTTGTTCCTCAGGTCTTCACTGGGGATATTTGTTTGAAAAATATGATTATTATAAAAAGTTCAGAATCTCAGTATAATTTTTTTTGCCAGTCCTGGGCTTGAGCTCAGGACCTGAGCACTGTCCCTGGACTTTCTTAAGGCTAGAGTTCTACCACTTGAGCCTCAGCACCGTTTCCGGCTTCTTTCTATGTATGTGGTATCGAGGAATCGAACCCGGGTCTTCATGCATGCTAGGCAAGCACTTTAACCACTAGGCCAAACTCCCGGCCTCAGTATAATTTTTTTTCAATAGGTGGGCACCAATGGCTCAGGCCTGTAATCCTAGCTAATCAGGAAGCTGAGATCTGAGGATCATGGTTCAAAGCCAACCCAGGCACAGAAGTCCATGAAACTCTTATCTCCAATTAATACCAAGAAACAGGAAACGGCTCTTTGGCTCAATGTTGTAGTCCACTAGCCTTGAGCTGAAGATCTCAGGGACAGCACACAAGCCCAGAATTCAAGCCCTACAACTAACAAAAAGAAAAACAAATAAAAATTTTATTTATGAGTACTAACTAAATAGTGATATATGAAAAGAATTATTTTCTTATTATCCAATATAAGAAAAACTGAATTCAGATTGTTCTAAATGTAAACATTTTAAATATTTTTCTCTCTAAATACTGTTTAAATATAAATATTTTTGCTATATTTGATTATTTGCAATCAGTGTAAGAATTATTGGAAGCCCTCTAGAATTCACTTTTTACTTGGAGACCTAGTTGTATACTGAGAAGTTTCAATTAATGATTTCATTATAGATATGACTCCACTGAAGAAGCATCTCCAGCCTGAGCTCTTCTATTCACAGAACACAAATGCAATTATCCAGTTATTATATACATATAATTTCCAGTTTCACACAGTAGATAGAAGGAGATTCAAAGCACGATTCCTTATCCTCAAAATACTGTCTTTAAATGAAATGCACTTAGACCTCTTATCCATGTAGAGTAAAAGGTGGATAAAACACAATTAAGTAATCAAAGCGACTGGATGCTTGACATAATTTAACAGCAGCTTATTCAACTAAAATTTAGACTGATCATTTCCATACTTTAATCATATTTAAGCTGTGAGAGACAAAATATGTAACTAGACAAAGAAAATATTCTTTCTGGTTTATTTCCTTAACAGTTAATCTAAGATTGGCACTTTTTATATTGCTCCATGTTTCATAATCATATAGGGACATTTTAGTCTTTTAAAATGTAAAATCATTTCCTTTGTAAATAGTATTCTATCAAAAAAATGCCAAAAGCATTGTCAAAAAGTTTCTTCCATGTTTTCTTTCAGTCATTTTCCAGGTTTGGACAATATGACTTAACCTGCAGACTAGTTTGAGGTGAATTTATGCTTTTTGTATTAAAATGGGATCTGATTAAATGCTTCAGGATGCATGGATCCAGGTTCCTCAACATCTCTATTAGATGAGATTGTGTGTTTCTGATTTTGTGTCTTCTTTGCAACCTTTTTTATAAATGACTTTAAATGCATGGATTTATTTTTTAGTTCTTCATTTTATTCTCTTGATCAATTTGGCTGTTTTTAGTCTAGTACTCTATTGTTTAATTTACTACAGCTTTGTATTATTTAAAACTATGCAGTGAAATTTCTAGTATTGTTCTTAGAGTGCTTACTGCCTTTTATTTCATATGAATTTTAGTATTGTTTTCCCTTTATGAATAGAAAGCATCTATGCCAGGCAACACTGTGAAAAGGGAAATGCAGAGCAATGCTTGCAGGAATACCATTGGAGAGAAAGAAGAGACAGCCTTAGCTCATTTCCTTATGCTGGATTCATGATTAAAGTTTTGCTTTGGTTCTTATTTGGTGACCTTTAGCTTTTATGTCTAAAATGTTCATTTGTTTCATGTACATTATGGTCCAAGCTGTGCTAAAATTGGATAGGAATTGCTTGCTCCTAGGGTTCATACTAATTCTGACAGATCTAATGATATAGGGGAGATTCTAATGAAATAAAAATTCATTGACACTTCCATCTTTATTATTGAGGAGGACATACTCCTGAAAGATGTAAAAAAAATCTTCAGGTATTAAAAAAAACAGTAGAGCTGAGAAGTAATTAACAAGCACTTTAAAGGCATGTTTGTATTCAAGATAAACAAATTAAATAATCCAGGTATAGGACAGTTACTTTCAGCTATCAAGCCATAGTTTGCTTCTTTCTTTTTCCCTCTTTTTCTTTTTCTTTCACCCTTCCTTCCTTCCTTTTTCCCTCCCTCCTTCCTCCCCTCCTTCCCCCCTGTCTCCTCTTCCCTCCTCTCCCTCTGTCTCCCCTCCCCTCCCCTTCCCTCCTTTTCTCTCCTCCCCTCCCCTTTCCTTCCCTCCCCTCTTCTCACTCTTCTCCCTCCCTCCTCCCCCTTCTCTCTCTCTCTCTCTCTCTCTTTCTCTCTCTCTCTCTCTCTCTCTCTCTCTCTCTCTCTCTCTCTCTTTCATTCTTTCTTTCTTTCACCTATCTTTCTTTTTTTTTGCCAGTCCCAGGGCTTGAACTAAGGGTGTGAACACTATTCTTGGGCTTTCTCAGTACTAGTGCACTACCCCTCATCACACTGCCATTTCTTTGTTTTTCTGTGTATGTGGTACTGAGGAATTGAACCTAGGGCTTTGTGCATGCTAGGCAAGCACCCTACCACCAGGCCAGGCTCCTGGCCCCATAGTTTATTTCTAAATTACAGAGATGATTAAATTGCATTTCCATGAATTTTAGAACAGGAATATTAACAAGATTCTAAATATATATATATATGTATATATATGAAAATATAGGTACTTTTATTGTATTAAGACAATGGCTATTTAGCCTTTCTCCCAGGTTTATCTTGTACTGTCTTGACACTATGGATAATATTACAGAGAATAATTGGATGTTAATGCATAAATTATATTTGTAGGTTCTCCAATTTGTTGCATTGTCTTCTTTGTCTATTTTCATAATACATTCTTTTTGGATATAGTACATTTGGGAGCTTTGGGTTCATTCTGAAATTAAACATATTTCACTTGGAAACTTTCATTTGGAAAGAGGGTACAATTGATAAATCAACAGCATTCTGATATAGTTTTAAAATATATTATCCATGCCATACATAGATACTCACCTTTGCTCATGGCCTGTTTCTTTATCAATTATCATCATAATTTATGCTTGAATTTCACGTCTCTCCTGGCAAAATTCTTGTTTTTAAAACTTGGCATATTCCTGATGCTATGTCAAGGTTAGGAGCTAGTTCTATGGTCAGAAAGTTGGCAGAATGAACTGAATGTAATATTGCTACCTAGGTATCAACTCTAAATTCATGAAGCAGCTTGCCAGAGCCATTCCTCAATTATTCAAGAGAAGAACCTTTTGTCAAGCTTCCAGCTTTATTATAAAATGAAGTTTTCGAGGTCCCCAGTTGGAACTCTAAGTAACTTCTAGCTGGTAATGAGCGTTTCAAAACAGTTCATAAACTCCAGTATCACCTAGGACTAAAATAGATACATGTAACAGAATAAATGTTCCCTTTTCATAAATCAATATTCATTAGCCATTTCTAGCCCATTTGGTCTCTACGAAAAAAGTGCTTCTAAAATATTTAATGCCTGGAATATTAGAGAAAATGAATTAACCTTACAGTTATGATCTAGTTGCTAGAGTTTAATTCCTTCCTGGTGTTATTGAATGGATTGAATTGTGACTCTTGGGTTATTGAACTTTGATACATTCCCATCAATATGTATGTAGCTGCCAAAATTGTGGAGAGCATTAGAGAGCGCCACTCTGCAGTAATGGGAGAATGCTAATATATTCACAGAAGAGATTGATTCATCCTGAGGCATATACACTAAAGTGCTTGACATTGTAAAATAGACTAAGCTAGGTACACACAAATCAAGTCTACATATTGGATTGCAAACTAAAGCTGAAAATTACAATATAAGCATACACAAATCCCTTACTTTTTCAGACAGGAGAGAAAAAGGAAGCATTGAGTATAGAGAGTGGTTTCTCAAATCGTTATTCACGAGAAAGATAGAATTATACATAACATGCTTTAAAATATTATCCAGTGCCTAGTAAGTCCTACTTTTAAGTTGGTTGCATTAGACAAAACATTTTCTAGAAAAACGCACAAGTTCTAAAAATAACTGCTGTGTTAAGAGAATGGTGCATATTCTACATTTTCTCTATGGCTTTAAATTCACAATCCTTGCTTATATAAGAAACATTCTTGGCAATATTTTAATATAAAATATTTAGCCATTTTAAAGGTATCATTTAAGTGTTTCGTCAAATGAAACACTGATGAAATGAAATGAAAACAATGATGTATTTGATAATGCCAAGTAAGTGTGAAGTTAGTGCCGCCAGGAAAAGCAAAAAGAAAACCAACCAAACAAACAAAAAACCAAGCTACTAAGAACCCATCACTGATAAACTATGCCTTCTAACATTTATCATTGTATTCAAACTTGGATGATAAGGCTAATTCAAATACTCTCACGGGTGGAAATTTCTTTCTATATATTACAATGAATAACCAGGGGAAATGGTTCTGAAGTTAGAGCTTTGCTTTCACATCCTGGCCTGTATGCCCAGGACCACTGCTCTTTATAATGATTCTGATGCGTTATGTTGAGCTGACAGCACAGCTCTGGCCTAGTCCCTCCCCCAGACCATGCCACCTCTAAAGAAGGAGTAGAAGAGATGATCTGTAGAAATTTGTTCTCTAACACTTGCAGAGGCCATTCTTCATTACTCGGTCAAAAAAGAAATAAGATTCTTGTCTGAAAGGAAGACTCTGCTAACTATGCAACCTTAATAGTCAGATCCTCTGTGACTTCTTGAAGATTTCTATAATTCTCTTCTCAATGTAAGTATTTGGTTTGCAACTAAGAAGACCTTAAATTTATTTCATTAAAATTTTATTTGTACTAATTGTTTCTGTTTTGTCACAGTAATTTTAGCACAAATTTTGCTACAATAGAATACATGTCAGAATATAAAGACCTTATCTTTGACGCCTGGAGCATAGCCTTGTGGTAGAAAGCTCATCTAGCAGGCAAGAAGCTTTGGGTTCGATTCCTGGGTACCACATACGCATAAACATTGCTGAAAGTGGTGCTGTGGCTCAAGTAGTAGAGCACTAGGCTTGAGCAAAAAATGTCCAACAACAGTGCCCAGGCCCTGAGTTCTAGCCCCAGGACTTGCAAAAAAATAAGATTCAAGTGGGAAAAATAATCCTATGACATTATTTTAAATATAATTTAGGCCTTTATACGTGTATTTAGGAGTGTATATACATAAATAAGCCATGATATATATATATATATGTACATGGTAATCAGTTCTTCTTTATAGATTTATTAAGTATAATTCTTAAAATAAATATGGAAATTATTTTTTAGCTAGCTAGCTAGCTATCTCATGAAGAATTAGGAATTAGTATATGTGTATATTTACAAGAATCTTATAGCAAAATATTTGCCACTTAAACAGAATCTGAGCAGATCCCAATCCAATGGGCACCCTGATTCTGAGGAATGCATTTCTTCTGTTCATATGGCATCTTACAAAAGATAATGTGTTGCAGCAATTAAAACAGACTAAATTTGGAACAAACATAAACGATCTACTGTGAAGGATGAGGATCTTGGTTTGAAATCAGCAAGGACAGGAAATTCTGTGAGATTTTCATCTCTAATACATTATTCAAAAAAGAAGGAAGTAGTACTGTGACTCAAGTAGTAAAGCACTCACCTAGAACAAAAGAAGCTCAGAGACAGCACCCAGACCCAGAGTTCAAGCCTGAGGACCAGCAAAAAAAAAAAAAAAAAAAAAAAAAAAAAAAAACCTGATTATATTAAACACAAAATTTAAAAATCATTAATTTTGATTTCTTATGTGATTACTGTTTCCAAAATCTTAGATTTTTCTATAGTAAAATAAGATTTTCTTAAATAACCTTATAAAACAGGAATACTAATCAGAGGATGAGGACTTGAAGAATCAAGTTAAATTTACCCCAAGGCAAAATCATGATTTGAATAAATTTCCCAAGCTGCTTTTTCTTCAACAATTTCACTGACTCAGACAATTCTTGCCTCATGCTGTTATGGATTTTCAATTTTTAAAAATTCCTATTATTTCATTTCCTCTCATTCAAAGATTTTGGAAAAAAGGAAAAAAACCTCATAGCACAGTTAAATATCACTAGTTTGTTCTTCTGGAAGTAAAGGTTATTTTCTCCCCATTTGTTTAACATTTATTTTTTTATTTTATCACATGTATTCATTTTTAGTGCCTATTTACACACATTTCTTCATCCTATTATAAGGAAGATATTTACATCTCTTCTACATGTAAGAACATTAATATTTATGCTGGAGATGAGAACGCTGCTGGATTATTATCCCTGCTTTGTATTTTGTCTATATTAGCTCATTAAATCTGCAAATCAACTGGTAAAGTGGCTTTATTTTTTACATTATGCCAATAAGGAAACTGAGCTTGTTTAAAATAATTATAAGTAGTATTAGATATTCTTAGAAGCTGATATTTGTAATTCCAGTTCTTTTTTTTTTTTGTCAGTCGTAGCCTTGAACTCAGGGCCTGGGTACTGTCCTTGGACACTTTTTTTTCAAGGCTAGTCCTCTGCTGCTTAAGCCACAATACCACTGTGTTCCAGCCATCTTTTGGGCTTAATCATCATAGCAAACTTTATCCATACTTTTAATTTTTAGAATGGATGAAAAAAGTAGTAAGGCACAAAAAGAAAAATATTATGCTCTCCCAACTACAACGTTAACATAGTTCCTTACTGTGAACAAAGACCAGAACTGTGTCTTGTGTTATGAATGGAAACATACAGTGTGATTATTGAATGAACACAGTGCACATGCATGGTGAAATTTTCCTCCCTCAACCATGGCAAGAGTTAGGAGTGTGGGCCAGAACCTACCATGTAAATGATGGCGTCATCCTCGTTGCTCATCCACCAGGCCTTGCCCAGGGTCATGCCTCAAAACTATGAGGAATGAGAAAGGTCACCCCTCTCCCTTACATGCACTATCTTAAACTAAATAGAAATTCTGTGCAAATCATGTGTAATTATTCATCTTAATTATGTAATAGTATAAAATAGAGTGAACTAAAAAAATCTTATATAGTAACAGGATCCCAAACATTATATATTTACAAAAACAATAATATTATATGCAATTGAACAGAACTAAGCTCATACTAACATAGCATTATACATATCCAAAATATGATTCTATATTTGAATTTAATACAAGTAAACTGTGTTGAGATTGAAGGCATAACTATATTGGCATTATACGCATCTTCTTACTGATTATTTACCTAACAATTTTTCAATTTGTAAAGGGGAAATAAATTAAAACTTCAAATTTTTCATATCTAGTATTTCTCAATCTAAGATTATATTTATACGTTATTAAGCCAAAGAACCCAAACACAAAGGTGCAAACACAAATGCAAAATGAGAGTATGTTTATCCTTTGTATTCTCCTGTTTTTATAGATTTTTTATTGCTAAAGATATAAACCTTGGTCTAATCATTAATATTAACCTTGATTTTAAAATGGATTCTCTACTTCTCATATCTCTAACTCACCCCCCATCCTTGCGCCAACCTTGGTTGATTAAATTTCAGCTTCATTTTCCTTTAAAAGAGAAAAACAGATTCTGTATTCTCTGCATTGCTTGCAAGATATAGTATCAATTCTATTTTTTATAATATTATAGCAGGTTAGAGAATATGAAGGAAAATGTTGAATATGTATAGGTCTATGATATAGTCTACAAAGTGCTGAAGGTATTGAAAATAATGTTATTTTTTGACACCTAGCTCAGTATCCCCTCCCCCCCAAAAAAAACCCAAATCCCCAAATAACATTTAATGAAATTTTGTACAGACAGTCTCTGGGGAAATCAAAGCTGGTAGACATATATGCAGACACATATATCTATCTGAAAGTTGTAAACATATGTGCACATACATGTAGCAATTTGGGGAAGTACCCTAAGTACTTTTATGGAGTATATTTTTAAGTAAAATCAACACTTGACCAGAGAGTTTTCTGTGTTTCTCTTTTGATCAAGTACCTTTTGACAAACTCCACTGAATCTCAAAATTGAGACCATATCCAATTAAAATTTAATTCTCCCACATTGTTAACTTGAGGGTTATATAAATAATACTTAAGGCTTCCATAAATAATTCATTTGTCACTAATTAGAAGCTTCTGCATTACTTTCTCAACCTCTGTTTAACAAGCAACCTTGGACTTTTCACAAAATGTAAAGCTGTTGTTTTGTTTAAGGGTGAGAAAAAATAATCAATTACTGAGACTTATTTACCAGACTGGGTTTTTCCAAATAAAACTTTTTTTGACAAAGTAAAAATATTGATCCTATGTTAATTTTAAGTATAGTATGTAAATTGCAGTCATTCCCTTGTTATTCAGAGCAGGATCTGTCATGCACAAAAATATGTGTGAATGACTGGCAGGTCTGCAAATGTTAGCTAGGGTGCACAGAGTTTGTATATGTGGAAATACTGTCAGGTAAATCTATTATATTGTTACATTATTGCATTTGTTATCATACTAATCAAGATAAATCTCTAAATAGCCCTATTATTTACACTGTTGATAAGAATAATAGTAACGAAGTGCCTTTAAAGTTAGATATCTATGGGGCTCATGGATTCACAATTTAGTAATCTATTTTTGGATTAAGGATTTGCTCACCTTACAGCAAAATGTATATGATAGTTAAACATAAAGTAGATTTTTATCAAATGCATTAGGGTTCTCCATTGAAATGTACACAACAGGAGATGAGTGATAGATGATTGAAAGATAGCCAGATAAATGTAGACATAGATGATGTTGACGGATTAGATAAGTAGATAGATAGGTAGATAAATAAGTAGATAGATAGATGATAGATAAATAGATAGATAGATAATTTGAATTGAGGAATTTACCAATGTGATTACACAGCTTCTATAATAAGCCACTGAGTGATGCTTGGAACTTGGTTAAGTACAAGTTCAAGATCTCCAGAAGTAGGGGAGTTGATAGTGAAGTTGTGTGTCTGAGACTAAAAGACAGGAATCTTAAAATACTGAATAAGATCTGGAGTCCCAAAACCAGAGATCCACACTGATTCCTAAGACCAGAAAGAGGATATTTGAGCTATAGACAGATGAAATACATCTCATTTTCTTATGCTCCTTACAGCTTTCCAGCCTAGGGCATGGTTCCTACTCCCAACAACAACAACAAAAATTTTCCCCCACAGCTTCCCATTTAACTTCCAGGTAAGAAATTTCAAATTCTTTTTTTTTTCCTTTTTGCCAGTCCTTTTTTCCTTTTTGGGCATGAACTCAGAACCTGAGCACTGTCCTTGGGCTTTTTTTCTGAAGGTTTCTTGAGCCATAGCACCACTTTGAGCATTTTTCTATGTATGTGGTACTAAGGAATTGAACCCGGGACTTCGTGCATGTTATGCAAGCACTGGACCCCTAGGCCAAACTCCCCAGCCTGACTCATAAACTTTTAAAGATGAAAAACAATAAAATATGATTAACAGTGATATACTAATGCTTGTAAATGCCAGAATATAGGAAATAAACACTCAGTGGGAGTCAGTTATAAGTACTGTTTGTCCTATTTTAATCCATTTTTCAGAAGACTTTCTATTTACTACATGTTTTCCTTAGATTTGGGTCTACTAACTTATATGGCTTTGTATTTAAAGTTCTATGATTTATTTGAATTTATTTGTCTCTCTCCACTATCATGAATACTTAAAATCTAATTACCTGATTATTGTTTCTTCCATAATCTTTTGATTCTGAAAGCAATAAGGATATAAGTAGTAGTTTATCAAAATTTATTATAATTCGTAAATAATAGGAATTCACAACATTTTGGAAATAAATTGCAATATTTACATGCAAATTCATATATGCATTTTTGTGCAAAATTAAGTATACTGGTCTTTTGAAATTAATAAAAAATTTAAACTTCTATTTCATGATATACAGTACCATTTCAAAAATAAAGAAAAGCTAACTTCAGCTGCTAGCTATTGAAATGTACCTAATGTTTCCTTTCTATATGAAACAGAAATTCTAAGTTAAATGCTGCTAGGAAATTTATTCATCATATAATTAAGAGACATTGAGTCACCATGCAATTTCTTATCTTTTTGTTCCACACTGGAGGCTTGAAATTAGAGCCTGGATAATTCCCTGAATGTTTTAAGAAAAAACACACATTTGGACACACAGCCAGTTCCAGGTTTTTTGGTAGTTAATTTGAGGTAAGAGTCTCATGGATTTTTCTGCATGGGCTAGCTTCAACTATGGTCCTCAGATCTCAGCCTCTTGAGTATCAAGATTACAGGCATGAACCACATGCATCTAGATGCAAATTTATTTTCGATACTTAAACACAAATGCCTTGGTGAAACAATAGACAGATTTTATATTTCTGCTAATATTTCCAAAAAATGGTGACTCTGTGAGGCTATTTCTCAACTGATTTTTATTCTATCTATAATCACAACAAACTAAATATTCATGCAAATGTTTATGACTATTACTCAAAATGTATTGTATTAAATGTATTAAAATGAGTACTTCTACTTTTTGAAAAGCAATTGAGGGATAATTTTGCCTGAATTGTTTACAATAATGGTAGATGCATCTAGTGTCTTGCTATGGAGTTACATGATATTATCAGCAGTATATCATTAGTTTCCTATTTTTATTGATTTACAGAAACTGCTTAATCCTGGGATAATAGACAGTTATCAAGCTCTTTAAAATAACTAAGCTTTCCTTTGTAAAAATTGTCCAAGCAATAATGTTTTTGACATACTTTAGATTTCAGTTTTCATCTAATACCCTTTAGTTTATATTTAGTAAAGTTGTGAAGAACTGATGGTAATAATTTATAAATAGCCATTGATTCTTAAAATTGAAGTCATTAACATTTCCCCCAAACAAGAGATTCAGTGCTTTTCTGCCTAAGGAATCTGAAAATATCTAAGGAGGGAAGAAATTATTTTGTACTTCCATATCCTTAACACAAACCTTTAAACTATTTTCCTGGATCCAAGTAATGGAATTGCTGGGTCATAGGGTGCTCTGTGTTTTGAGGAACTGCCATACTGTTTTCCATAGTGGGGTTGCAGTACTAACTAGAAGTTTATAAATGAGAACTCTTGAATGTATCTTGTGCTACTGGTTGAAAATGACTATATAATTGGATAATAAGAAAAACAGCAAAAGGAGCATACAAATTGAAATGCCTGTAACAATTAATGAGAATGTCTCCAAAGAAAGGAAATGCAGGGAGAAAGAAATATTGACATTAAAATAGAAACTAAAAAGAGAAATACGGGTACTTATAATATATATTGTATCATATGGAAATTTAAAAATAAATTATTATTGTACCTAA
Source organism: Megascapheus bottae (assembly GCF_031878675.1). NCBI lineage: Eukaryota > Metazoa > Chordata > Mammalia > Rodentia > Geomyidae > Megascapheus > Megascapheus bottae. The sequence goes on from NC_143515.1 coordinate 25,468,089, forward strand.
AGCCAAATAATTTTTTAAAATTTTTGCTTTCTAGTATTTAAATGTTATTGACTTTCACCATAAAATTACACGTGTTGAATTTATACCTTCTTAAAAATAATTTAAAATGCTGCTTTTAATCACACCTATGCTACCTTTTCATGATGAAGCCAGTAAGTCAAATAATCCAAGCATGAATAAACATTCAATGAAAGCAAAACAGAGAGAGATGGAAACACCATCGCATCTAAGTCCAAGTTCACCATGTGCTTAATATCTGCAGGGTTGCCATTGTATCTGATGTACCTGGTGCTCAGAATTTAGTGATGCATGATACTAAAAAAAATCTGATGATAGAAGAAATTAGATTTATTTGTTCTTCTTGCTGTTTTTGTTTCCTGTACCATATCTGTGGGATTTCCATGTACTGTTGAGATTTCTGAAACCGTACTTACTTTGGGCCAAGATTAGAGCAAAAGGACCCAGCTAGTAATGTACGATAGGCTGTTTATATTTTGGAAGTCCCCTGGAGGATATCTTTTCCAGCTTGTCTATATTATATATCAAAAATATAGAGATTGATGGTTTGCTTCTGGCTTTATCAGCTATAAAGCTTACTTTAAGATAGGTGACAGATCCGGTATAATAAATGCCCTAGTTACCTTGTATTTTGAGTCCATGTGATAAAGATGCAAAATGCATTTTGATAACTGAACCTAGGGGTGTTTTGGAAGTCTTTGGCCTCGCTGTGTTGATAACGGAACCGTACTGCATTGAAATAAAAGTTACTCAGAAGATGTACATCCAGGACCTGGAGTGTGGAATAGTGGCAGATTGTTCCCCTAGCATGCACGAAGCCCTAAGTTTCATTCCTCAGTACCACATAACAGAAGAAAAGCCAGAAGCAATGCTGTGGCTCAAATGGTAGAGTGCTAGCATTGAGAAACTTCAAGGGAAGGACCCAGGTCCTGAGTTCTAGCCCCAGGACTAGCAAAAAAAAAAAAAAAAAAGACGTGAATTCATTTTTATTCATCAGTAATTTAAAAAATTTATTCCACTGAAAGGATAGGCAATATTTTTTCTCTAAATCTCGCTGTGATTTCTAATATAAAGATTAGAGTAAAATGATGGACACATATGTAATAATGAGTGTTCTCATCTTTAGATTTTTTTTTTTGCCTGTCCTGGGGCTTGAACTCAGGGCCTGAGCACTGTCCTTGGGCTTTGTCAAGTCTCTAACCACTTGAGCCGCAGCACCACTGCCGACTTTTTTTTTATGTATGTGCTACTGAGGATTCAAATCCTGGTCTTTGTGCATGCTAGGCAAGCACTCTATCACTAGGCAAAACTCCCAGCCCATGATCTTTATAGATCTTTTGACCCATATATCTCTTAACCATTATTTTATAATTAACAATTAATCATTATAATTAATCATCTCATTATTCCTCATATCTCTAACATGATATAACATGTGCAAGTTCTGTGAATTTAGCCTCCAACAATAACAGCTCTTTCATTTTCCTTTTTTCTCTAAGATTGATGTTGTCTGATAGGCACTGGGATTTTACCATTTTCTAATTAAATAACCTAATTCTTTTCCTTTCAAAACCATCATATTATACTATGTGAAAATAAATTATCAAGGAATAAATTATCAACAAATTATTTATGTAATTAGCTCTGTTGATTTTAACTGGAAAATACGGATTCTAGATTTATACCGACAACAAAGAATTCTACAAACATAATAGCCAAACTCTGAAATTTGTCTCAAAGTATTTTCAAACAACTTGTAAATATTTATTTGGAACTAAATAGATTGTATAATTTTTGCATAAAACTACTCAGTTGCAAAGCAAATTGTTAAAAATGTGGATCAATTTGAAATATTTTAACATGCAAAATGCATTTAGAAAATTCAAATGCTTCTATTTCTTAAGCTAGATTTAAAACCTTTATAAGGTGCTAATTGTGGCTGTTTCTGGTTACTTGTTAAGAATGGCAGATGGCATAACTGAACTATTAAAATCCAACCTTCCATCTGCCCAATTATTTGTGATGGTGTTATCATTTATCATGAATAGTTAGATTCATTGATCATGTGTTAAAGCAATACAATCAATGGGTTGATTCACATATGTTTGGTTTATGAAATTATTTGGTTTATGCAATTACATGGAAATAACTTCGGGCACTAATCATCATAACAGATTGTGGTTTCAGAGAATTGCACCAAATATGGTTATTAGTGCACATCAATCTTCATTTTCAGGAAGCCAATACATAATAATATAGCTGGTGAAAAATGTACATACTTGATGACATGGCATATTGTTCCCAGATTAGTATTCTAATGCCTATGTCATATGTATTTGATTATAGTTTGTATATTTATATATATATACACAACACACATATATTCATGATACATATGTATGTCACATATACCTAGAACATATGATGTATGCGTTTAAAATGAATGTATACAGTTGTTCTGTGTCATTCACAAAAAGCACTTGATTTGAAGTATCTAGAATGAGAAATTGTGGGAAATACTTTACCTTATTATCTGATACATTTTTATATATGCTTAATTGGTTATTTGAAATAAGAGAGGGAAGGGGGAAAATCAAGCTGTTGGGGGGGGGGAGGAAGGGAAATGGGGAACATGACATGAGAAAGGGTATCAATATTCGTGAAGTAATGTACCTTCTATCTGATGAATATAATGTAACCCTTCTATTCATTATAATAAAAATATATGGGGAAAAAAGTGAAAATAGTAGCTGGGCACCATGGCACACACCTGTAATCCTAACTACTCAAGATGCTGAGATCTTAGGATCGTAGCTCAAAGCCAGCCCCGGCACTGAGATTCTTATCTCAATTTAACCACTAGAAAAAGAAACAGAAGTAGCACTGTGACTCAAAGGGTAGTGTGGTAGCTCTGAGCTGAAAAGCTCAGGGACAGAGTCTAGTAACAAAGTTCAAGTCCCAAGACTGACCCCCCCAAAAAAGTAAAAATAATTAAAACTCTGGAGCATACTTCAATCTTTAATATAAATAATGATTTTCTCAGAGCTTATAATTCTCATATATTTTTTATTTCAAGATATTTTTACTGGATCAATTACTATTTTAATCATTGTGCTTATATTTATAAAACTATATATGATTGCATCTCTACCCACTGACACTTATTTTCCTTTATAAATCAAAAAGTCTTTTGAAAATATTTGTTCAAATTATCATATTTATGACATGTAATATTTATTTTTTATATTTCATTGTGGCAAATGAGTCTAAAATTTGCTCTTGGAGATAATTTTTGTTCTAAAATTCGTTCTTATTTACTATTGTTGAAATAGTGCATTTATGATCTATAGTTACGATCTCTATATGAAGATACATTTGTATCCTTCAAAATAAAGATGTAACTCAAAGCAACAATCACATTCCTTTCAATACATATACATAATTTCTAAAATGAAGTAATGTACCCAGCACCTGCAGAATGTAACTGTAGCCTCTCTGTACATCATCGAGACAATAAAATTAAAAACATATAGATATATCAAAGAAATTGCTACTGAAATTATTAGGACAGAATATAATACATAAAGATTCAGATTAGAAGTACAAACATAGGAACAATAGTATAATCTATGTTTAGGTGAATTTAATGAAACAGTGACTCAAGAAAACTAAGGGATTTTTGTATGAAATGCCAAGAAAGAGTTGAAATATCTGAAATGTAAGACTAATATCTCAAAATGTAAGACATCCATCAGACAATAAAAACAAAAAGTGACTTTTGTACAATACTTGTACAAGTGATTGACACATAAAGTACTCACTCTACAAATGTTTACAAATGTCATGTCTTGCTGTACATGACACAAGGCTTCTGAGAAAAATATATCCTAATATAGGGGAGGTAATTTAATATGTTAACTCCTAAAATCTTAAAGGGAAATTTTAAGTTTCAATTTTGTTATTAAGCTGTGTAAAAGGAATATGGTCCAAAATAATATAATTCATTCGGTTATAATTTGAATTGAGCAAAGTTAAAAGTTAGTCTATACCTGAGAAATAGTAGGAAATATAGAAAAACTGTATGTATATACACCAAGCTACATCAGAACACAGTCAACAAATTTCAAACAATGTCCTTCTAGAATTTCAAATTAGTTACAAATTATACTTGTTTGTACACCCAACTCAACAAAGTAATAATTAAATTATAAATTATGCCTTCTCGAACACTTATATGTTAAACTTGTCATTTAAAATATGATGTAAAAATCAACGTTAATAAATTCTTTAAAAAATTATAAATTATGCTATAAAATTGATTATGGAAACTACTGTAATATATACTTTAGCAGCAGCAGGGTGTACTACTAATAGAATATTTTCACAATATTCAGAGGAGACAACAGGTACTATATTATCAGATTCTATACTTGGTTGTAGATCCTTAATGATTACTATATTGTGAACTCTATAAATATAGAGTACTTATTTTTGATTGTGCAAAATATATCAGAAATTGCCTTTTTGATATTTGTCTGTGAATTGCTATAATGAATGTTTTGAGCGAGTATGTAATGCAGACATTATTGTTGGAGTAGTGTTAAAAAATCCCACTGAGGTGTTGTGGCTCCAGGGATAGGGAGGTAGCCTTGAGCTGAAGAAATTAGGGACAGCTCCCAGACCAAGAATTCAAGTCCCATTACTGACAAAAAAATCCCACTGAAATTTGTAATCAACATACTCATTTTGATGGCTAAGCTTGAGTCACATGATTGTTTATCTAAATTTGAGGTATGTTTACAGTGCTTCATCCTATGGCCCAAAGTGGCCAAGACTCTCTATTCTTGCTTTCTTTGCTGACAATGGACATTTTTGTAAGTTGGCAAGCTTAGCTCTTGGGAAGATAAGGAGGTAAGATATGCTCGGCAAAGAAGTTTGTGGACATACTTGCATATTGTATGGTATTTCTATTTATATTTTTCCAGTTCTGCATCTTGAACTTCAGGTCCTGGGCACTGTCCTGCGAGCTTTCTCAAGCCCTAGTACTACCACTTGCGCCACAGCACTATTTCTGGATTTTCAGTGTATTTGGTGCCAAGGAATGGTATCCAGAGCTTAGTGCATGCTAGGCAAGCACTCTACCACTAGGCAACATTCCCAGCCCTGTGTGGTACTTTGAAAAATGTTATTCAGTAGGTTCCCCTATTGTGGTAAAAGGTCAAGGGAATGCAGGGTGGCAAATAAAGTCATTCCAATGTTTAAATTGTGTTATTTGTATGGGTAAATTAAAATCTTATGACTGGTAAAAAGAAAATAGAACACAATGTTACTCTAGTCAATGAATCTATGTAAAGCAAAACTTTATGCAGAAAATAGCACATTCTTATATGTATTCAATTAACAAATATGGATTTAGCATTAATTAAATTAGAAGATTTAGGATATTCCTTTAATAATTCCAGCAAAATGTAATTGCCAATTCCAATTTACCATTAACAAGTCTTAGAAAATCCTGGATTCCATTATTACAAATGATAAATTCTTCTTTGCTCATGCAACACTCGCAAAATATAAAAGTTTATGCAAAAATACAGTTAATGAATCAAAGAAGCAAAGTAATCATGAGAAGTTAAAAGCAGCTCCTCAGTTCAAAGTAATTCCATTTATCCAACCATTCTTTGAGTTGTGTTTCTGAGTCTTTATTAAGAATGTATCAACCTTTGCCAAGGAGCTGTAAAGTTTCCCCTATTTCTTTCTGTTATGTTTTCAGAATATCTGATCTTGCACTGAGATAGCAAGGTAAGCCATAGAATGGGAGAAGATCTTCACTGGCTATACCACAGACAAGATCCTCAGCTCAAAACTGAACTTAGGGTTCAAAAAAGTATGCCACTGCTCCAAACATATCCTCAAAGAAACAACCACCCCATTAATAATGGGCTAAAGACTTAAAGAGACCTTTCTCTGAAGATGAAATAAGGATAATCATCTGGGACATCATCCCATTAGTAAGGAAATAGAAAAACTTGGAGAAAAATCATATTAAGTATTCTGTCCCAAAGAAACATAGGCTATAATGTTTCTCTCATTTGTATTAACTAGGACATGTCTACATTCTAGCAGAGGATTATAATAGCTCAATATTTGTCTAATATGACCATCTGAAATGTTGTTTATCTAAATGAACTACAAGATATGGACAACAGAGTTGTAGGGTTTTTTTAGTGCACTGTACCCAGTTTCCCCCTCACCACTAACACTTTGGTTTACCCCTGTTATCACTGTTTTTCATTTCCTTTTGATTTTACCCCTTGTCACTGTTTTTTATTTCATTACCTTTAATCTTGTATATAAGTTTTTTTTTAATTTGGAGATGGGAAGCAGAATTACAGAAATGGTGAGACAAAGGACAGAGGGTGAACCAATGTAACAGCAGTAGTCACAAGACACTATGTTGTAAACAAACTTTACAACTGAGGTGGGCGAAGGGAGATGGCAGGGAGGAAATTTGGGAATAAACTAGGGAGGGTTAACATTTTGACAAGAATGTGATTACTACCTTACTTACCTAACTGTAATCCCTCTGTACATCACCTTTATAGTAAAATAAAATAAAATAAAATTAACAGAATAAAGAAAAGGAAAAAAAAGAAAGGAAAGGATAAAAGCATACAAGCCTAGGAAAAATATTGCTCATTTTTGTTCATTCCAAATATGCAATAATACTTTTTTATTCAAATATATAAATATATAAAATATATTCAAATATATAAAAAGGTATGCTAAAATTCATTTAGCCATCTAATTCCATTCAAAGAATTGATATTTTGTGAATGGTTAAAATTATAAGATGTGTTTTTGATACTTCACTCATATCTCACAGGTAGCTAAACCTACACTTCTAATTGAATTCTACACTCTTTGTAGTCATAGGTATCAAAAATAGTTTACATTTTTATTTGACTATAGTTCTGACTGTGGTGTGTGTGTGTGTGTGTGTGTGTGTGTGTGTGTGTGTGTGTTACGATTAGATTGACTTAGAAAAGAAGACGTTGATTTCTACTTGCTATTCCTTAAATGCTATGTATTCATGGCAGATAAATACATTGCATTGAATCTATGATATTTTTGGTGAGATATTATCTTTTCTATAACTTAAAGCTTGATAGTCACATGACTGAAACTTCATCTTCTAAAATAAACTGTATTTTATTTCATTGATTATCTAATGACTGTGTATTAAGAAATTCTTATGATGAAATCAATCACCCTTGGCCAGTTATTATCTGTAGGAAATTTAAATCATAACAGCCTGTCTTATGGCTAGCAGGAGGCCTTTAAAATGAGATTCTATTTTCATAATCCCATGCTCAATTTGTTGTCTGTTTCTATAAGAACAAATTGGTCACATTCCAGTCCATCTGTATTCTCTGCAATACATGAGGAAATTCCACAAGGACTCACACTTGGCCTTTTCCATTATGCCAATTCCATGCCCTTTTAGAAATCTCGTTTCTAAATTTGCTTTATGATAATATAGCTAGGCCAATAGTGTTCTCATTTAGTACTTTGATGATAAAGGTCACTCATCCTCTCTAAGGAGCTCTTAAGGGCTGAATATGCTCTCCAAATCCAGAAATATTTCAGCCATTAAAAGTAAAACAACCCCTCTAATAAAACATTCTTAGTATAAGGATATTTGGAGTCATGAGAAAAAAAAAAACTTCTTGCTAATTGAGCACAAGGTCTCCAGTTGAACTCAGTTGCCCTGTTTTTATGGGTATTTGGGTCATTAGCACTTTTAGAACAGATATATTTGGCATTTTAAAAAGGCACAACTAAATGATAGTAATATATGTCTCAATTTGCATTAGTAGGTCAATTCCTAACCTAAAACAAAAACAATAGCCGAAATTTTTCTAATAGAGAAGGACATTTTAAAAAATGTACGTTTGCAGATCCGTTTTCAATCATTTATTCACCTGTGCTCATATATATATGTTTTAAAATATCTTCACGTATCAAGAAGGGAAATAAGATGAAAGATAATTTTGTCATTATCTTTCAAGAAAAAAAGAGCTTCTTAATGAAATGTGACTAAGTTTATAAAATAAACGGTCTTGGACAATTTCCTCCACCACGTTTTCATAATAGGCTGTTGTTTAAAATAACTAAGTTCGCATAGTGGTTTGGAATTATCTTTAGAGATCTACTCATGTGACTCAAATCAAAGTGGTTAAAGCAAAAAGTATTCAGGGACAAAAATATATCCCTAAAATTTACATTAACTAACTATAAAATATCACATTAACAAAATTAAAAGACAAAATGAATACAGCTAAAACTTAAAAGTCAGAAAAATGAAAAAAATTCAATAGTAAGCATCAAAATATACATATTTGAATAAATCACTTGCTCTATAATGTAATGTTTTTCATTAAGCTAACAAGCACTATCTAATAATATATGTAAAATAGGAACAGAACACTAAATTCATAATGACTATTACTGATAACTTAAAATTGAATTAAAGTCTGGCTCCAGTACCTTGTACTTAGTTATTCAGGAAGGTGAAATTCAGGAGAGAAAATTGAAACTACCCTGAAAAGGAAGGTCCTCAAGATTTAATCTCCCAAAGAACCATCTTCAAAAGAGCTTGTGTAGAGACAATGCTCAAGTTAGAGGAGGTAAGTTAAGCAAAGATGCAGAGTGAGCCCCAGGCTCTTGAGTTCAAACACCACGATTATATCAATAAACAAAAATATTTTAGTTCAATAAATTCCAATCTAAGGCTATTGACACGAGTAGATCATTTAGGAGAAATAATCTGAGAGATGTGAAAAGGTGTTATATAGATTAGAAATGAGAGCCTGGGGAAGAAATTCTGTTTTGTTGTATTAAGTTTTCATATTTTCCAGATGTGTGTTCGTTATGATCTAATGTAAGACAGGCAAATGAAACCATTAAGTGGAAACCATAAGAAGACAGATGCAAATCAGTATTTAATTTCATTATAGCTACAACTAAAATCTTGTGAGATTAAATTTAGGTAAAAATGTCTAAAGCCAGTTGATCATTTGTCAAGGGATTCAAAACAGACAATGCTAAGGTGAGTAAGTGAATGTATAATCAAGACCATTTTTATTCTTTTTCATTCTAGTAGCATCATCTATTTCCATTATTAACTGTTGGCTAGTTTGTGGAACATAGCTGATATTAATATGTTAATTATAATATTTGATTTTATAAATTCTATTTTGGCATTCTCCTTTAAAGTATGTAACTTGCAATTATATATATGTTATTAAAAATTTTACTGTCTACAACACTGATATTTCTAAAATACATTAAAAATCCAAACAAAAATGTGAATTAAAAACTACTTCATTGGTCCGGTAGCTTGGCCTAGTAATAGAGTGCTTGCCTAGCATGCACAAAGACCCAGGTTCAATTCCTTGGTACCATATACACAGAAAAAGCTGAAAGTGTTTCTGAGGCTCAAGTGGTAGAGCTCTAGCCTTGAGAAAGCCCAAGGACAGCACTCAGGCCCTGAGCTCAAGCCTAGGTCTGGCAAAAAAAACTCCAAAAAAACAAAAAAAACACTTCATCTGATTAAGCACTGGCAGACAACTAAAGTTGGATCCTTCTTTGTCACCATGCACCAAGATTAACTCCAAATGGATCAAAGACCTCGAGGTAAAAGTAGATACACTGAAAACTTTACAATGCCATTACTTGGCATTTACCCAATCGTCCAGAAACAAGGACATACTAAAGCCACTAGCACAACAGTGTTCATTGCAGCACTATTTACCATAGCAAAGATAGGGAACCAACCCAGTTGCCCTCCGTTGATGAGAGGAACAACAAGATGTGGTGTTTATACCCAATGGAATTCTATGCTGCTGTCAGAAAGAATGACATTGACCCATTTGTAAGGAAATGGAAAAACTTGGAAAAAATCATAATAAGTGAGGTAAGCCAGACTCAAAGGAACATAGGCTCATCATCAGTAGAAACCTTGGCTTCTCCTAGCAGATATTTACAATAGAACAAAACCTAGATATATAATTTGACGCTAAATGAAAGAACCTCCAGGATATAGAAACAAAGCTATAAAATAAGTGATTGTTGTCCTTAATATACTATGATATCTCTCATCTCTTTTGCTGTCCCTTGGTTATCTCATATTTCTACAGTATTTCACCTTGTTATCTGGTATATTGCCTATATGAGTATTTGGTTATTTGAAGTCGAATAGGGAAGGTGGGAAACAAGATGAGGGGTGGGGGTGGAGGAGGGAAATGGGGACTAAAGACATGAGAAAGGGTATCAATGTATGTGAAGTAATGCATCTTCTATCTGGTGAATATAATGTAATCCTTCTATTAATTACAATAAAAATATGAACAAAAAGAAAAGAAAAAGGAATGAAAAACTACATCATGTAAACAGCAAATTTCATAAGAAATATAGTATATTTTTGTTAAAATTTTATTTGCAAAACTATATCATTTTAATGTTTATTGAAGAAATTTTCAAGTAATTTTATTTTCTGGAGTGCTATGGGCAGGTGTTCCTGACAAAAAGATATACAAATTCTGGTCTGAAAAAATAATTTATTGAAATAAACTTAAAAAATATGTACAGGAGAAAATATATTTATAAACAGGCAGGGACTTCTCAGGCAAAGGAAATTGATATGTAAAAGTTTTCATATGGAGAAAAGACCACAGCAACATGAGGTGCATGGGATGACTTCCAGACAGAATACAAACCCCAAAAGTCATCCTGAGAAGAAATGTGACAGAGACAGAAAAAAAAGACAGAACGTAAGATAAGTGATCATCCAGGGAGAGTTTTGATAATTACTTTAACCTAAAAGAGACAACATCTAGGAGTGTACAGCAAGATATATTTTATTTCTTTATTTGCTTGCTTAAGATTATTCTTATTTGGCAGTCCATTGTAACTCAACAAGGACAAAGGCAGACATAAACCTGCTGATTAGATGATGATGACTAATAATGAAATTGTCATTGATTTGGACAAAGGAAGATTAGAGATAAAAAGAGAAAAGGCTCGATATCTTTAACATGCTAGAATTATTGTCTTGGAAAGAGCTAGTTTAGCAAGAAAAGTTATCTCATGGATGATTTTCATATTAGTATGTTGGTGCCAGTCCTACTGTTTAAACTTGGGGCCCAAAAAGCCATAGGCCACAGTCGACTACCTCTTTATCATTTCCACATCCTGGAGGAAGATGCCTGCTTTGTATAGCATGTAGCTCCTTCCTTTTTTTTTAACAGCAGCAATAATAAGTTGAATGTGTTGAATAACCCAGCTTCACTCAAGGCATCTATTTTTCTTACTTTATCCAGGAACGTTTCTCTAATTTTCAAGACTAGCAAACTCAACTAGATAATCTGAATTATTCTTCCCATCTCAAGTTTATTACTCTTAATCATATTTACAAAATCCCTTTGGCTGGGTAGCAACATAGTTCACATTTCAGCAGTAAGATTTTATACATCTTTGTGAGATCAATCATTTACCTTACCATATTAATAAATTCCTCACAGTTCCTCCTAAGATTTTGAAACAAATTGACAAGAATGAGGTTATTCTGTAAGAAACATTTTTTGTAATATAAGGGTCATGAAGAGTATCAAATTATTATCATCCTCTTTTCATTGCCAGTTGATTGAGTGTCTTAGTAAGGAGGTAGAAACTTGATGAACATTGGTGAAGCCACTAGACTAGTGAAGAGTAAAATCGGAAGGGGCAGACAAAGTGCCAGTAGCTCTCAAGGCTACTTGCCTTGATTTAAACAATCTCTATTAGTGTCAGTTCTGTGAATTTCTTGCCCAGTAGTTTTTGGTCTAATTCTGTAGAAATCTTAAATAAATATTCAAAATTCTGTATGACTGAAATGAGTTAATATATAATAAATGTCATAGAAATATTCAAAAATGGTATACCACCATGAAGATAATGTTTTAACATATCTGTGAATTTTTTAGTATTATTCATTATTATTATTTTTTTATTTTTTATTGGAGGAGGTCACTGTTTACAGTACTGAGTTTCATTCAGGACCTTGTACTTGCTACGCTAGTGCTTACCCACTAATCATGTCTGAGGACATAATAATGTGTGTATACTTGAAGGTGGCTTCAGTTTGTGTTTCAACTAGCCTCAGCCAGCCTCAAACTTTTATTTTCTTCTATCTGTCTCCTTGGAAAGAAGTTGAGATTACTCAATATATAAGTAACTGCCCAGCCCAGAGTATGTTTCAACCAGAGTTCTCCAGAGTCATATCAATAATACAGACATAGATAAATCATAAATAGCTATTTGTTCATTAGAATATCTATAATATGAAGAACTGTTATACACAGTTAAATGGATCACAGGGACAAAATCTCTAGAGCAAGCTTACAGAATTGACTCCTTTTGCAGGTTTAGTCTGAAGACTGAATAAATACCTAAGAGTGAATGTCCAAATTCAAGTCTGAGAGTGGTCTTCAGAATGATTAAAACTAAACGCAGAACTCCCCTAGGATACCAAAATTCCACACGTGGGGTCATTTATCCAAAAGAATACAAACTATGACAGGGTAGGGCCACCAGCACAACCATAATTATTGCATTACTGTTCATCTTAGGTATGGGATCTGCCTCTCAATGGACAAATGGTTTATCAACAGAATTTCACTCATGCATTACAAAGAATGATCAATCATAAGCAAGGAAATGGAAAAATCATGTTAAGTAGTCAAGCCCAGAGAGACAAAGGATATCTGTTTATTTTCATAGGAAGATGCTGGAATTAACTTATAAATGTATAAGTAAACACTTCAGTGTCGTATCCAAGTCTACACAAATGTATTAGCAGAAATATGTAAACTTAGAAATAAAGAGGTCTTGCATGACAAATCCACTGTGACAGTCAATCTATTAGTGCATCAAAGCCAGGCATCTGTTGCTTACACCCTGTAATATTGGCTATACTGGGGATTGAGATATGAAGATCATAATTAAAAAACAAACTGGTCAAGAAGAATCTGAGAAATCTCATCTCTCAACACAAAAAGACAGAAATAGAGCTGTGGCTATAGTGATAGAGAGCAAGACTTGAGCAAAAGAGCTCAGGAACAGTGCCCAGGCTCTGAGTTCCAGACCCAGGACTAGCACAAATAACAAGATATAATGAAATCAATAAAGCCATTGAAATTTTTTCCTCCTGGATTGATATCTATCAGCAAGTATATAATTATAAGAAATATGTTTCACTTATTTTTAAATTATGGTATTAAATAATTATTTCCATATATTACTATTATGTAAGCCTCAAACTCAGTTTGAGTAAAATAGTATTGCTTCCTGTTTAATGGTGAGAAAATGAATTTAATAGATCCTAGTTTAATTGTTACTAATTTCAGTAGAGCAGAAACAAATATTCCATTACTCTCTTCACTTAGTAGAATACTATGGATGATATTTAGAAACTTAACAATGTGAAGGATGTGATGTCCTGAGGTTGTATGTCAACTTCAAAGTGTCAACAAACGAACTAAACTTAGTGATTGTCAGTAGATATGTGCTAACCTTGCTTTATTTAATGAATTCGTACATTATCCCTGCTTCGAACCTAAAAGAATGTGTCAGTCTTTTTTCTTTGCATTATGTCTGGACAAGAGAAGATTGTTCCAATGGCATATTTGCAATTACAAATGGTTTAAGTAAACGTTTTTAACAAATCATTCTCTGGAGGGATGTTTTCACTGTGACTACCTAACATGGGAAATCATTACTGCTGAATTACTTCACTTACCACTGCTGAAATATAAAGTTCATATGTCAGATCTAAATTAATCTTGAATATTTGAGTTAGTGGAAATTAGAAATACTTTGGGATTCATTTATGTTAAAAAGAATCCTGGTTTTATGAGCACCTAACTTTTTTGGGGGTGGGAGAGTGGAAGATATCCCTGGTCTATATTTTGGAATACAATAATATAGTATATGTATATATGTGTGTGTGTGTGTGTGTGTGTGTGTGTGTGTGTGTGTGTGTGTATAAGTAGCAATTTTCAAATTTCTGCCACAGAATGGCCAATGTAAAGTCAGCATGATTAATTGAAATGATAATAAACTAGCTATAATGCAAAGTTTAATTGATAAGTAAATATAAAAATAAAATTTAAAAGGCAATTTTTCTATCACAATGACCAAATTTGTTTTGTAACATTAAATATCAGTCCTGGTGACCTCTCTATCTATGGACTAAGTATTGGAGCCCACTTCATTCAGTTTATATGTTGTTCCAGAAGATCCTCATCCATGTGCACATGGTTCCAACAGCTTCTTCCTTCTGATATAGTCTTTAGTTGGGATTAAATGGTTAATTTGATCTCATATCTCAATGTGACATCGAACTGAATATTGAGTAAAGTTGCTCACAGTATTCATTCAGATTCAGAAAATTAATATTTCCATGACTTTCACTATTAAAACTGATATTTATTAGGCATTTGATTCATGATTGCAGTTCCTACATCTTCATGCTTCGTGTGTTTGAATCTTGATTTTTCTCTCTTAAGTCCACATTAATAGAATGGTAACCACAAGACCTAAATAGTAACATTTTAGGCATGGTTTTTAATTCCATACATATGATGATATGATCATTACTTTACCCCTGTGAAATTGATCATTGTGACTTAGTAGTTAAAGAGTTTGTTATTTTGTTTCAGCAACTTATCCAGGGTTCAGTGTATGAGATTCACATGTTCATGTTTTATTTCCCTGCTTTCTAATATCTTTTCAGGTAAAATATTTCATCTTTCATTTAATATTCCCTAGTGTGCATGAGCACATGCATAACACACTTATTATGTTTTTTGGGGGGTAATAGGATGGCACTGGGACTTGAATTCATGGCCTGAATACTCTACCTTAGCTATTTTACTCAAGGTTAGTGCTATACTATTTGGTCTACATTACCACTGCTGGATTTGGGGTGCTAATTGGAGATAAGAATTTCATAAACATTCCTGACCAAATTAGTTTTGAACCTTGAGCCTCAGATCTCAGCTTCTTGTGTAGCTAGGATTAAAGCTGTGGACCAGTATCCCCTGCTCTTGACAGTATGATCTGTGTGATTCAAGTAGTAGAATGTTAATTATGAGCCAAAAAGTTAAGGAACATCACATAGTATCTGATTTTAAGCCCCAGTACCAGAAAATATTAATCTTTTCATAATAAATTAATCTTACTGATTTTTACTTGATATAAATAACAGTATTTAACATGTTACATGCATATTATAGAAACATAAAATTATTTTCTTGTGCTAGAAGCTTGCTAGCCAGGTGCATGAATCTGACATCAAATTCCGGTGCCATAAAAAAAAAGGAAAGAGTGAGGGAGGAGAAGAAAGATGAGGGGAGGGGTAAAGAAGGGTGAATTGGAAGGAAGGAGGGAAGGAAGGAAGGAGGGAAGGAGGGAGGGAAGGAAGGAAGGAAGGGAAGAGAGAAGGGAAGGGAAGGAAGGAAAGAGAAAGAGTAAAGGAAAGAGAATGGGGAAGAGATAGGAAAGCAGGGCTTGCTAGTTATGGTGGCCTAAGCCTTTATTCCTAGCTACTTGGGAGCCAGAGAGCTGATGATGGCGATTGGAAGACAACTTCGTAAGGCAGTAAAACAGGAAAGCAAAAGCAAAATGAGTATGGCGGCATATGCTTGTTATCTAAGCTATTTTCCAGGCGAAGACAAATGAAGCATGGTCCGTGGCTGACCTCCAATAAAAGTCACCATAGGTTATTGGAAAAATAGATTGCCGCGCATAGGACTGAGGTAGTGGTACAGTGGCATATCACTTACCAAGTACCAGGCCCTGAATTCAAAGACTACTACACCAATTTTCCAGAGTATATTGTTTTGTGTTTACCCTGAAAATTTTATTGTTAATTACCAAGGCAGAAAAAATATATATTTATATCTATAGGCCCACACAAGTGCATCAGTATCACTAACTTCTTCAATATCTCATTCTTCTGAAGGTCTTCATGTGGCACGACTACTTGGAACTGCCATATCCTGAGGAAAACAGGCCATCTTCAAGAGTATTCCTGAGCATTTATGATGTTTTTATATATTCTATCTTCTTTTAGAAAAGCAGAATACATCACTCTAAAAATGATAAAGTGTATAGAATAGACAATTCATAAGTGGACAGCATGGTCTTTATTAAGTTTTATATATTGTACATAATTTTATGTGATATAAACTCATAATTAAAAGCATAATCACCAATACCTGAGTAATGGATTGTGGTCTGGCATGATAATAGCTGTAAGATTAGGTAATCAAAATGTTTACTTTCATTATAATCTACAGAACATTGTTATTCAGTGTATAACTAATGGTTTATCTATTGATCTCTTAATCTCATAAACACTGAATGATATTTTTTACTGCAATTTAAAAGACAGAAGTAGTATTTTTAAATAATAATATCAGTTGCATAATGAAATAATTAGCTTATATTGACAACTAGAATTTGTGTTCTATATACTTTTTTTAATTGTCAGGGTTCTGTATAGTGGGTTCCAGAAAGATAGTGAGTACATTTCTTCTCTACTATTGTTACCCCTTCCTGTGTTTTTCTCCAACTTTCCCTCACCCACCCCTTCCCAAATTGAAAAGTTCATTTTTAAACACACTGTCTTTTATATATCTCTGTTACATTGCTACTTTTTCCATTTAAAAAAAACTTCAGGGTGTTTTGTTTGTTTGTTTTTGTTTATTTTGCCTTGAATGCTGTAGTTTTAGGAGCTACAATTCTTGTTAGAGAAAAAATGACCAATGATAATCCCTGACTTGTATTTACATTCTTTATCTGTCAGAAAAGACTGGGCTATAGCAGAGCAATCTTTTTATCCTAAAACAAAAAGAAAATTAAATAATCATCAAGATCAGTGGTCTATGAGGAGAAGAGATGTAGCTTCTCCCCTTATTCTCTTCCAAGCTATCTTATGGTAACACCATAGTTGTACTATTTTTTTTTCAATTTTCTTAAGAGCTGAGGCAGAAAATCCTGGGTAATTGAGAATCAACATGTTTTCTTTTTCTTTACCTAAAAAGGCACCTGTCACTTCAATTCACATTTGGTTGATTCAAGCCACTTATTTGCACATATGTAACATCAAAGTAAGAAATTATGTCCTTTAATGACTTCTAAAGGAGAGTATAATCAGAAATTGGTAAGTTAGTTCTGGCTAATTCTGTTAACATTTTATTTCAATTAGACAAAATTGTCACATTTCTCTAGCCTGGCTTGTGGAATAGCTTCTAAATTATTAAATATAGCACAGATATTATTTTAAATTATATAGACTATTAATTTATAAAAAAATAGAATCTGATATATAACTATAATATCCTTTCTGAATACAGGAACAAAACCTTTACTTATATATTAATGTTTTAAGACAAAGTCTCAGAAACGATGAGTTTCCCAATAATTTCTTTTACCTACAACCACATGTGGTTTGTGGTCTGGAAATACTAAACAGAAAAGTCTAAAACTAAAGTATTCATATACTTTTAAATTACATGCCATCAAAAGGATTTTGAGGGCCCAGGAGTTTGGCCTAGTATGCATGAAGACTCAATTTCAATTCCTTGGTACCACAGACACAGAAAAAAGCTGGAAGTGGTGCTGTGCCTTAAGAAAAAAAATTCTAAGAACAGTGCTCAGGCCCTAAGTTCAAGCCCCAGGCTGGGAAAAAAAAAAAGGATCTTGATAAAATTACACTTTGTCATATTCTCTTCCTGTGATATGGAAGAATCCATTTGTTTAATGGTGTCTTTCTGTACAGACTACCTACTTCAGTCATTTTCTGTCCTTCTGTCTTGATCACCAGGTCAGCTGCACAATTACTTGTGTGTGACCCACCTTAATATCATAGCCTTATTCTGTATCCTGGTAACTGTGATATTCATCATGTACTGTATCTTCACTGAGAGAATATATTATCGCCTAATCACTACAAAGAGAAGATAGGTAAGTGAGTACACTAAGATATTTAAATAATATAAAATACACTAAAAAGAAAGGCATCCATTTTGAGGACAAACTGTAGGGTATCTTTATATCTCAGCTCAGATTTATTTAAAAAATTTTAAATTTTACCCTTAAAATATTAAATTGAGTTTATTTTTTCTAAAATAAGCTATTCTTATTTTTATTTTCTCTATAGGAATATAACAGTTTGATTAACCTCAAATATCATTCCTTAATTTCTTTATTTATATTGTACTCCTTTCATTATCATTTTTTCTTTCAACTGATATTTTTCATAGCCTAGTATTTAGACACTAGGATAATCCATTCATTTTCAAATACAAATAAGCTAATCTGACCTTTATCCTATGAATTACATTTGGCTTACATGCACTGGTCAACTTTGCAAAAACGAAGAAAATTTCTTGAAACCAGTTTCAATGTGTTGTGTAGTTATTGACATGTACACGTGTGTGTGTGTGTGTGTGTGTGTGTGTGTGTGTGTGTTTCTTAGTAATGGTGTTTGAACTCAGTGAACTCAGAGCAAAGGAACCATTTTCATGCCTTTTTGTTCGAGGGGAACCACAGATTCACTTCCTGTTTGGCTAGTTAACTGGACAGAAGAATCTCTTAAGACTTCCCTGCTTGAACTGGCTACAAACTAAAATTCTCAGATCTCAGCTTCTTGAGCAGTCCAGATTACAGATGTAAGCCCCCTTTGCCTGGCTAGAGCTGTAATATATTATGCGTTCATGTTAGAGAATCACGTCCTTGAAGATCGGTTGGATATCACAATCATATCTTCTTCAAGTTTCCTGATCAATACCATCATTGAAACAGTGATTGCTAAATTTGATGGATTTTGGTTTTGCAATTTGAAGAAAATATTGTTGATATAATCTCTCTCTGTTACTCTCTCAAACAAGCAAGCACACAGTCATATTTATCTCAGTTATTCCAGTAAAATATATTCTGAGGATATGGAGAGGTTTTTTACCAGTTATAAAGGAGATAAAAGCAATTGATATCAATGTTAGAATCCATTGATTAAACAACAGGAAGGTATAATTTGATTGTAAGGGACTTTTTGGAAAACAATGTAAAAGTTCTGTATTAGAACATTTATTTCATTTGTCTTATTCTATTTTTATTGTTGCAGTGATGTAGAGAGGGGTTACAGTTACATTTGCCAGGTAGTAGGTGCATTACTTCTCACACATTGATACCCTTCTCATGTTTTTGTCCCCATTTCCTTTCCCCCGCCCCTCCCCATCATCCTGTTTTCCACCTTTCCTTTTCCTATTTCAAATAAACAAATAAATGTTTAGACAATATGCTAGGTAACAAAGTCAGATACAGTAACAATATGAGATTAACCAAAGGGCAACCAAATTGAAGAGAAATAAAATAGTACATTAAGAACAACAATTCCACAGGATACCATTTTTATGCTTTAAAATACCATAAACAAACATAATCTTTCTGTGTATAAAAATCAATTACAAAATATAAAAGTATGTTTACAGTAAAATATTTTATGTATTTTCCATAATTAAATAGTGACTGAGCTAAAATATAAATTACAAATTAGTCAAAACATTTATATATAATATTTCTAAACATTGTGGTATAATCTAAATGATTTTGTACATGATTTCCTATTTTCAAAGATGATTTCATTAGTAATTTCCTGCTTCTGATGACTATGTAATTAAACCATAATTGGAAAGGTAGGTCTATGTGTATTCATAGGGAATTCATTATAACAAACAAACCATGATTAACTGCAAACCTAAGATGCAATTTCATTTATATAAATGACTTTTTATAACGATATTGCTTGTTTAAAAAGGCAAAATAACAAACACTAAATTCTTGGTCTAATTTGTCACATAGAACAAATTCCTTTGCTTATTCTTATACACTGGTCATCTAGATAGTGTAATATTTTAGCTAATAAAATTAAATTAATAAACTTACTTCATTGTATTATATTTTGTAAATAATAGAGACAATTACTTTACTTCCACAGTCAGAACAATTTAATCTTGCTTTTGTGGGAAATAATTAATTGCTCACATATATGTGATTGTAAATATAAATTGAGGTGTAATAAAAATAGATTCATAAAGAAAGGATAATCATTATGAGCCAATTTGACTTTCCAAGGTATTTGCATCCTTAAACATTAGGCTACAGACACCAGGATGCTTCAGTGATGTCACCTGTAACATTAAATTTCCTTAGAGAAGTGTTAGCAACAAATATTTTATCTAATTAGATTTAAATTTAGTTGGGGAAATTTACAGATATAACTGGTTCTAAGGAGGATGTAGAAAACTTAAAGAAATATTTTTTCCATATATTTTTTATTGTAATTAATAAAAGGGTTACATTACATTCACCAAATGGAAGGTGCATTACTTCACATACATTGATACCCTTTCTCATGTCTTGGTTCCCATTTCCCTCCCCCCCACCCCTCCCCTCATCTTGTTCCCCCCCCCTTTCCTATCCAATTTCAAATAACCAAATACAAATATATCCAATACATCAGATAACAAAGTGAAATACTGTAACAATATGAGATAACCAAGGGACAGCAAAAGAGATAACATAGTACATTAAGGACAACAATCACTCATTATATGGCTTTTATTTCTATATCCAGGAGGTCCTTTCATTTGGCGTCATACTGTATGGCCTTATGTATCTAGGTTTTGCTCTATTGCAAAGCTCTGCTAGAAGAGTCCAAGGTTTCTACTGATTATGGCAAATGAGGGAAACCATTGAGCCTATGTTCCTTTGAGTCTGGCTTACTTCACTTAATATGATTTTTTCTGTTTTTCCATTTCCTTACAAATGGGGAGATGTCGTTCTTTCTGACAGCATAGAAATCTTAAGTGAAGTAATCTTTCAAAATAAAGAAATCCTTTTTTTTTTCATAGTCAGTGACTTAAGTGCAATATTGCTTCTGTGAATGAAAAGTTAGGGCCAGGAACCAGTGGCTCAAGCCTGTCATCCTAGCTATTCAGTTGGCTGAGAACTAAGTATCATGGTTTAAAGCCAGCCCAGCTGGAATTGTCCCTGAAACTCTCATCTCTGATAAACCACCAAACTCTTGAAAATGGCACTGTGGCACAAAGTGATAGTGCATTAGGCATGAGCACAATGAGCTCCAAGACAGCGCACAGGTCCCGAGTTCAAGCCCTATGACCAGCCAAGAAAAGAAATTAGCAGAATAAATAACATTTATCTTTCAAAACATTGAATTTGGCAACTTAACTAGTATTAATATTATTTTCAAAAAGCAATAAGCAATAAAGAACAGAAAGATTAAGAGCCAGTATCATAGTCATTATTGAGATAAGTGAAGTTACTTTGAAGTTTAAAATTAAAATATGTAGGAAGATGGATAGATAGATAGATAGACAGATAGACAGACAGACAGACAGACAGACAGATAGACAGATAGATAGACTAGACAGACAGACAGACAGACAGACAGACAGACAGACAGACAGACAGATAGATAGATAGATAGATAGATAGATAGATAGATAGATAGATGATTGGACAGAGAAGCACACAGACAGACAGAAAGACAGATAATAGCTGTGATATAGGCACAGATATAGATATCTAGAGGAAGCAAACTACAAACTGAAACTTCTGAAATTCAGACTCAAACTAAAGATAGTTTTGCTTTTAATTTATTTATCTTATACATTTGACACTTTGTATAAAGCTGAATTCTACAAGTCATAATAAAAATAGCTTCAAAATAAAACATAATGTATTACTGGCATTACTCTGTAGGGCTCTTGTCAAGTGTATTTAGGTTTCCATAGAGTAAAAATGATTCTGTTTATCTTATCTGACAAGAAATTAATTATGAAACAAATAAGATACTCAAATTATTCAATAGCAAATAAAAAAGAATAAAAACAAAATTAGCAAATGAAAGAAGCTGATTTTAAAATTGATAAGCAAGGCAGTTCATGCCTATAAACTCAGCCGCATTGAAAGCTGAGAAAGGAAGATCACAGTTTAAAACCATTCACAGTCAAAATTACCAATAGTATATAGAACAAGTTAAACATGTCAGCACATTCTAGTCATGTCATTTCAGTGAAAAGAATAGGTAATGGCTGGAAGGTAAAGAAACAAGATTCTACCTGAGAAAAAATAGGGCAAATAGAATTATAGCCATACCATAAGGAGAGAGCACTTGCCTAGCTAGTATGAGAGCTAACTTCGAACTTCTGCACTGACAAGGAAAAGAAAGAACTAAAATTGATGGCAACATGTGACAGTTCTCAAAGAATAAAGACACATGCACAATAGGAATATAAAATTCTTAGTGTCATTAACAAAAAATACAAAGCAAAATCAGCTAACATTGTCATTCTAGCCAGAATGATTATTATCAGAAAGATGTAAGATGACAAGATATTGACTGTAAAGAAAGGGAATCTTTACATATTTTAGTGGAACCAAAATATGCAATATGAAAGGTAGTACTTCAAAAAACTCCAAACAGAGCTTCCATGAGATTTGACCACCCCAAATCACAGTGTATACCCTAAAGTAACTAAACATTGTACAAAAATGGAATATATCTCAAATGCATTTGTTAGATTAAGTAAATTTTCTAAATACAAATAAAATGTCCAGAATATTCATAGGATAACATCATATCACGTACTGTATGATAGTGGGAGGAAAGGTAATATTCATAAGAAAACACAGGTGACTATGACTAACCAAAAATGATGTTGAAAATGTACAAAATTGGAAGTGTCATTGTTCAAGATTTTATTAATATTTTATAAAGTTGCAGTGTATGGTACAGTGGTTCTATTGAATTTTTACTTCATACTCCTCAGTATTAACAAAGAAAGCTCAACAGAAATAGATTTGCACATTCAGTCTGTTTTAATCATTTCCTAGTTTTTAGGTAGTGAATATGACAGCTGACCTGAATATGAAAGGAAATGTGAAAAGAAAAAAGTTGTCTCAAAGAACAAACTATTCCTACTTAACTTTTCATAAAAAAAGAGTGCATGTCCTTTGATAGGTAATTGATCATGTCCAGGTAATAAATCAGAAAGCAAAAGTGATTATCTTGATGCCAAATACATGAGAAGTAAGTCTTTCAGCTTTTCACTCCTCAATTTACTCATAGTACTCTACTCATGGTAGAGTGATGAAATGAGACCAAGAATATAAAACACAAAAATAACGTCTGATGAGCTACTGTCATTTCACACTAAGTTTACTAACGATGAATGTAAAGTGAAGGCTACATTTTTTAAATGAATTTTCTCTACTTATTCTATTCTTTCTCTGACCCTTGTATCTCTTAGGAATAATTTCAGGAAACTTAAATTTAGGTAGAAAGAATGAGACAGATTTCATATTTTCTTTTTCTTGTACATTTTGGACCCATATTCTCCTTCACAATCTATTATTATGAAATGCAATTCAAAGGTCAACTCTTTGACCGCTGCTGTCTATGCTGTCTATTGGCCTTTTATTTGTTTTCTAAAAGGGAGCTATAACTTACAAATAGAGAGATACTCTGTGAATTGGGTGTTTTAGTGATAGGTATTTATACTGCAGATAAACTCAAAGAATGAGATTGAAGATTAAATGGTACACCTTGCCTCTCACAATTTTCCTAGCATATTTCAGCATCTATTTTGTGAAAGAATAAATCAGGCATGAGTTGACTACTAAGTGAGTGGGAATCCTAAAAATGTCTGAAAATCCATCATCATCCTATGTAAGCTAAGCACATCATTTAAGGTTTTAAATTTAATTTGTTGATTGATTCATTCACATTTCAGTCACTTACTCTTTCTCTTTCTGCTTCTCAATCTTCAAAACAAAGTAATATTTCAATTCTAGTATGTCAATTAAAAGAAGACCACTGAAAACTTGCTGTGTAAGCCTGCTAAACACATGAGAGAAAGGTAGCATTCAAATCTGAAAATGTTGAAGCATTTTAACATATTTTAAAGAAAGGAGAAAGTTAAAAAGTAGTTTTCCTTATGTTTAGAACACTTGGGATAACAGATGAGCTGATACCAGTTTTATGGCTGCAGATAGTGAATCTTTTTAGAATAATAACCTTCATTAGATGAACAAATAGTAATGTTTATTCACTTTAAAGTTTGCTACTTGTATTTTTGATCATTAGTTAAATATTGAGTTTCCTCAGATGGAATCTTTGTAACATCTTAAAAAGGTGACCAGGCCACAGTCTACCTGAAATAACATTGCCAAATCAGAGTCAATACATGTGACATTAGATGCATCACAGTTGTGTGTGAGCTAGTTATTTTCTTGTATATCTATGAAATAATATGGATTTTGAGAAAGGAAAGTTTGAAGGAGTTTAAAGAATATAAAATCTTCTGAATATTAAGATATCAAGTCTTAATATTTGCCCAAGAACAGGCCTAGACATAGAAGTCCAACTTTATAGCCACAATTACTGGGAAATAACAAGTAAAACTGCTATAAACAAAACTTTACCAAAAACAAAAGAAGGAAGACAAGAGGTGTGTATTTGCAAAGTATACTCTTCAAACATAAAATCATGGCAAATGATATTTCATTCCATATTGCTACTTTTAAATATATATGTGACATGAGTAAAGTTGTACCTTTGCTTTGAGGTAGTTTATAATTTGTTTTAAATTGAATCATTCATTTGAGTTCCCCAAGTATGTATTCATCATTTGACACAGGTAACATTAATAAGTATGGTGAGTTCTAAATAATATCACTTTCAAGTTACCCTGTTTTAGAAATATATGTTTTACAATCTGACTTAAGTTGACCCTATTGCTTTGCTATGGAAAATTGAAAACTTTGACACTCAATGTCATAGATGATGGTAATAATAAAATAGACTTATGAAGGTATCCTTCTTGATTGTTAATTCCCTATAGTTTGTTCAAGTCATAGACAATAAAACACTACACATGGGGAGTTGGGCAGCAGACCATAAAATCAAAATATCCAGTAAATGTTTAAACATTTTTGGTTGCATAATTCAATGAGAGAATAAATGATAATCTGAAATGTAAAGCAAGTCAGGCTTCTTCTTCATTATTATTTTTTTTGCCAGTCCTAGGGCTTGAACTCAGGGCCTGGGCACTGTCTCTGAGCTTCTTTATGTTCAAGGCTAGAACTCCACCACTTGAGCCACAGCATCATTTCTGGATTTTTCTGTTCATGTCCTAACCAAAGAATCAAACCTAGGGCTTTCAACATGCTAGACAAGTACTCTACTGCCAGGCCAAACTCCCGGCCCCCACGGCAGGCTTCTTTAGAAGAGTAAGGGAAAATGATATTGTAACGTTGAATTGAGGAAAACAAAATTAATCCTTTTCATCAGAGCTGATCCTTTAATTCTGAGCAAATCAAGAGCTCAGAATATATTCAAATGAGAAGAGCCAAGAATGTATATGATGACAAAAATCAGTGGGTGATGTTTCTTGCTTTGCTGCTTCTAGTTATTCTTATAATATCAGTAATTCTGCTGGCTGGTATACTTTTTGAATGTCTGCATATCATTTTAAAGATCTACATCAATTTTGGTTTGAGAAACCTCTGAATTTCTCAATTTAATCAGGGTGTCAAGCTGCTAATATTGGAGCCAGTAGCAGATCAAGTAGAAGCAATGGCAGCTAATTGTTATCGATTGACATGTAACAGCATTAGAGAATTCCAAAGGGTCTGGCCATTAGCAAAGTATAAAATGATCCAGTGACAACTTCAATTGATTTTAAATAAAAAGAAATAAAAATTGAGAGGCAGCCTATGGGATTTAAGAAACTTATGAGAACCAGAATCATCCCTTGATTAAGTTTAACTTCCCCTAAAGAAAGGAAATGAAAGAATCTATGTGGGTTGAAAATGCTGTCATGACTGAAAAGATCCTATTGTTTCACATTTTGAGAGTCTGCTTCTAAGGATATTCTGTGATGGACACGCTCTATTGCTAAGTTTTATGCTAGCCCCTAGCTCTATTTGCAGACAGTGTACTTGAAGAATGATGGAATGAGGCACTAATTCATAGATAGCATTTTTTCTTGAATAATGTTATATGTAATTTTTTTCTCGAGTAGAAACTGAATTCAAAATCAGATGCTTTTGCGTGAAATCTGGTGCTCCATGAAGTCTGAGTCACGCTTCCAGCACCAAAACTCATGTATTCACAAACTGGTATGTTTAGTTAAAACCCCTCTGTACAACTACTTAAGGATAATCAAACAAAATAAATAGCTATATTCTAGAGGCAATAACTATGAACAGTCTGAGTAAACACTTCTTAACCCAAATGGAATGAAACTTTCATGTAGCTGGTTGTAGCAGAAAGGATATGGAAAAATCCTTAATACTATCCTTACGATAGTAATCATAATAAAATAAGTAAACCTGGGGACCACATAAATGAAGAGTTATGTCTCCCCCCCAAAAAATGAAATTTCCTAAATCCCAGGCTGTAGCACAATCTATACATCAAACATAGCAGAGTATCCTTGCAAGCAAGGATACTGTCCACGGAGGACTAGTAAATGTGGAGAGGGTTTCAGTTACATAAGTCGGGTAATGTGTACATTTCTTCCTTTTTCTTTGCTTTTTTTTTTTGGACTGTTCTGTTTTTGTTTATGTTTGCTTTTTGTTTTTGCCAGACCTTGGGCTTGAATTCAGGGGCTAAGCATTGTCCTTGTGTTTTCTCAAGGCTAGCACTCTATCATTTGAGCCACAGGACCACTTCCAGGTTGTTCTGTGTTGTATGTGGTATGGAGGAATTGAATAATAATTTCTGAAATGACAAAATAATCTCTAACTTTAAGAGTTAAAAATATTCAGGTATTTCCTTAAATGGACAATATCACTATTTCTGACAAAATAGTGATAGAATCCCACTGTGTGTGTGTATATATATATACATATATATATATCATTTTCTTGATCTATTCATCTACTTAAGGGAGTCTGGGTAGGTTTAATATCTTAGCTATGGTAAATAATGCTACAATGAACAAATCCAAAGAAAAGTAGTTTTATAGTTTCCCTCATTATTAGGAACGAGATGCAATTGATTAATTCCAAGTAACATATATAATGAAATATATCAACATGAACTCCAAGATATGGAAACAAGAGGTTCTTATTATGTCCTGTACATAGTTTTTCATTTGCATAAAATATGACATTGAGGGGCCTAGAGTTTGGCCTAGTGGTTAAAGTGCTTGCCTAGCATGCATGAAGACCCGGGTTCGATTCCTCGGTACCACACACATAGAAAAAAGCCGGAAGTGGTGCTGAGGCTCAAGTGGTAGAGCTCTAGCCTTGAGAAACTCCAAGGACAGTGCTCAGGCCCTGAGCTCAAGCCCAGGACTGGCAAAAAAAATATGACATTGAGTTTCATTTTTATGAAATATGAATATTTTTTTCTTTCATCTCTCTCAATTTTCTGTTTATAATGTCTTGTTATAAGATTTTTGACTAGGGAAGGGAAAGGAAATTACAGAAATAGCAGGTTAAAAGATGAAGTAATGAAACATTGACACTCACTTAACACTAGTTTGGATATCAACTTTATGCCTTAGGGGTAGGGGGAGTAGTGAGGGGTAAGCAGGAGAAAATGAAGGATGGGGTATCATTGTTTGAAGACAAATGTAAACATTACTTATATAACTATAATCTGCTCATCACTTTTTCAATAAAGGTAATTTCTTTTTAAAAAGAATGAAAAATATACTCAACAAATTGGTGTCAAAACAGTCAATGTCTATTGTACTTTTCAGTAATTATTTTACAAATGTATTTTATCTTACTTTCTATGACATGTGGAGTAATGAGAATTTCTCTAGGCTACATGTATTTCATGTAATTGTGACTTGTATTTCTATATTGGATGAATCAACAACTTCTTTGATTCTTAATTATATATTTGAGCTCTTGCCTTTGTCCACGGATATATCAACCTGTGGCGATTCCTATTTTAACCTGTACCCACAGCTAATCCATCCTTCTGTTTAAAAGTTCTGCCTTCTGTTATGTTCTTTCCCAGTGGCATTATCTGGAGCTCAGCTCTCTTCTTCTTTCTCTATAAATAAAATGGCTCTTGACCACCTTGCTCGGAAGATTACCTTGTGCGGTGAATAGTTCGGACTTAATTAATGTAATTAATTTATTTTTTGCAAACTGTGTTTATAACCATCTGCATCATATTTAGTCACAGCTTCAGGAAGAAAAACAGAAAATAATTGTTTTAAAATCTCATTAATAAAATGGATAAAAGTTGATTTAATTGTATAAATACCTTTTACATTTATAAGTTAGTGATTACATTCAATATAATTAAGATAATGTCCAGAGATGAATGTGAATAGTATTAATAAGATTTATAAAAAGGTATTTAAACCTAAGACTAATGCATTTGAGACAGAATTAGAAATTAGTATAATAACAATGAATTAGTATTTCTTGATGAGAAAATCTTATATTAGGACCCAAAAATTATTTTTTTTAAATTTTGAAGACACACTTACTTTAATGACACACTTATTTGAAGTAACTATGACTTACACAAGTGACAAAATCTCCATAGCCACTTTTTTACAGCTTATGAGAAGAAACAGAAAATAAGGGAGAAATGAAAAAATTTAGATTGAAATAATTCCAGTGACACAAATGAACAGGAAGGGTTAACAATTGATTCATTTGTTTGTTGTTTTGTTTAGGTACTGGCACTGTGGCTTTAACTCAGAACATCCTGCTCACACACATGGCTGATTCTTTTTTGTAAATGAAAACCTTTTTATTATAATGTATACAGGGGTTACAGTTATATTTGCCAGATAGTGGGTGCATTACTTCTCACACATTGATAACCTCTTCTCATGTTTTTGTCTCCATTTCCCTATCCCTTCCAATCATCTTGTTTCCCCCCTTCCCTTTCCTACTTCAAATAAACAAATAAACATATATACAATATGGCATGTAATAAAGACAGATACACTAACAATATGAGATTAACCAAAGGGCAACAAATATGCCAGGTAACAAAGTCAGATACAGTGACAACATAAGACAAACTGTAATGGGGAAAAAAAGAGAAAATAAATAACTTCACATACTAAATTAAGAACAACAATAACAAAGGTAAACCTCATCTAGTTTCTAGATAATTAGTAAAATATTTTCATTTAATGTCTCTACCATTCATTTCTCTGTGCTAATTTATGTTTTTTTTATAATTTAATCACATGTTATTTTTTTCCCTTATTATATCCATGATTCAAGTATAGGGAAGGAGAGAGTTTTTTTAAGAATTAAATATGTACATTATTTGTACATTTTCCATAATGTTATTTTCCATAAAGATGGTTTGTATATTAGGCACTCTTGGATCAGCAATTTGGTAAGCTCTGTAAATGCAGTATGAATGCTAATGCATCATGCTATAATTTTTACTTGGCAGCATGAACATATCATAATCCAAATATGGTGCTCTCCTAGAACTAATTCATTAGTTGCTATTCCTTTTCCTCCTGATCTTTGAGAAAGTAATACCATGAAGTTCAAACCATCCTGTATCACACATTGCCAAAAGACATAGCTAAAATTAGAGTGCATTTGTATAGTCTCTGGAATTCTGTTCAAGTGCTTGTGAGTGAAGTATCATCCAATATAGATCACACATCCCATCCTTCACATTAAATCAAAGTATAAAACATGTTTGTTGTTATTGTTGCTTGTTCTTTAGTTTAGTTGACAACTCAACATTCCATGGTATTATACAGCTGAAACTGACACACATGGTAGGTCCTAGGTAACAAAAGAAATCCTTGAAGACAGAAAATTTTGAAAAAAAATTTAAAATTATGCATAAACCTTGCTTCACCAGTAACACATCAACAAGAACATACATGCAGACACACACATTTGGTATGAGGCCAACCAGATCACATAAATAATTTTAGTCTTAGAGGCCATTCATTAAACTTTAAGTCATGGGTTAATGTCTAGGAAATTTTCTGTCTTAGCTGTAAATTGGTGCTCTCTATATTTGTCTGCTCTTGTTGTCTTTTGTGAAAATATGATTCTAAAAGGTATCACCTGCTTCAAATGGAACCAAAGTGCCATGGCTTTGCTGTAAGTTCAGCCACTTAATTCTCTGGTTGCACTAGGGGATTTCATCTTAAATTTAAAGTAAATGGAAAAACTATGAAATTGAAGGTGCAGTTCATGAAAAAGCCAATATTGATGTTAGTATAGAGTATACTTGTTCCAGAAAATTTTCATTACACAAAGAAGTTACTGCA